>NC_069502.1:91378545-91573545 GCF_027579735.1 Bombina bombina | reverse complement strand
ATAACTGTATGTATGCATGTATGTAAATAACTGTCAGTAGGTAAATGAAGAGGTGAGCCGCTGTTAGTAAAATCCAAAGGCTTTATTCAAAATAGGTTAAAAATGGGAGGCATCCCAAAACAGAAAAGAGCAACGTGGAGCTGCATGTATGCATGTATGTAAATAACTGTCAGTATACATGTATGTAAATAACTGTCAGTATACATGTATGTAAATAACTGTATGCATGCATGTATGTAAATAACTGTCAGTATACATGTATGTAAATAACTGTCTGTATACATGTATGTAAATAACTGTCAGTATACATGTATGTAAATAACTGTATGTATGCATGTATGTAAATAACTGTCAGTATACATGTATGCAAATAACTGTCAGTATACATGTATGCAAATAACTGTCAGTATACATGTATGCAAATAACTGTCAGTATACATGTATGTAAATAACTGTCAGTATACATGTATGCAAATAACTGTCAGTATGCATGTATGTAAATAACTGTCAGTATGCATGTATGTAAATAACTGTCTGTATACATGTATGTAAATAACTGTCAGTATACATGTATGCAAATAACTGTCAGTATACATGTATGCAAATAACTGTCAGTATACATGTATGTAAATAACTGTTAGTACATGTATGTAAATTACTGTATGTAAATAACTGTCAGTATACATGTATGTAAATAACTGTCAGTATACATGTATGCAAATAACTGTCAGTATACATGTATGCAAATAACTGTCAGTATACATGTATGCAAATAACTGTCAGTATACATGTATGTAAATAACTGTTAGTACATGTATGTAAATAACTGTCAGTATACATGTATGTAAATAACTGTATGTAAATAACTGTTAGTATACATGTATGTAAATAACTGTATGTAAATAACTGTCAGTATACATGTATGTAAATAACTGTATGTAAATAACTGTCAGTATACATGTATGTAAATAACTGTATGTAAATAACTGTTAGTACATGTATGCAAATAACTGTCAGTATACATGTATGTAAATAACTGTTAGTACATGTATGTAAATTACTGTATGTAAATAACTGTCAGTATACATGTATGTAAATAACTGTCAGTATACATGTATGTAAATAACTGTCAGAATACATGTATGTAAATAACTGTCAGTATACATGTATGTAAATAACTGTTAGTACATGTATGTAAATAACTGTCAGTATACATGTATGTAAATAACTGTATGTAAATAACTGTTAGTACATGTATGCAAATAACTGTCAGTATACATGTATGTAAATAACTGTTAGTACATGTATGTAAATTACTGTATGTAAATAACTGTCAGTATACATGTATGTAAATAACTGTCAGTATACATGTATGTAAATAACTGTATGTATGCATGTATGTAAATAACTGTCAGTATACATGTATGCAAATAACTGTCAGTATACATGTATGCAAATAACTGTCAGTATACATGTATGTAAATAACTGTCAGTATACATGTATGCAAATAACTGTCAGTATGCATGTATGTAAATAACTGTCAGTATGCATGTATGTAAATAACTGTCTGTATACATGTATGTAAATAACTGTCAGTATACATGTATGCAAATAACTGTCAGTATACATGTATGCAAATAACTGTCAGTATACATGTATGTAAATAACTGTTAGTACATGTATGTAAATAACTGTCAGTATACATGTATGTAAATAACTGTCAGTATACATGTATGCAAATAACTGTCAGTATACATGTATGTAAATAACTGTTAGTACATGTATGCAAATAACTGTCAGTATACATGTATGTAAATAACTGTTAGTACATGTATGTAAATTACTGTATGTAAATAACTGTCAGTATACATGTATGTAAATAACTGTCAGTATACATGTATGCAAATAACTGTCAGTATACATGTATGTAAATAACTGTTAGTACATGTATGTAAATAACTGTCAGTATACATGTATGTAAATAACTGTATGTAAATAACTGTTAGTATACATGTATGTAAATAACTGTATGTAAATAACTGTCAGTATACATGTATGTAAATAACTGTATGTAAATAACTGTCAGTATACATGTATGTAAATAACTGTATGTAAATAACTGTTAGTACATGTATGCAAATAACTGTCAGTATACATGTATGTAAATAACTGTTAGTACATGTATGTAAATTACTGTATGTAAATAACTGTCAGTATACATGTATGTAAATAACTGTCAGTATACATGTATGTAAATAACTGTCAGAATACATGTATGTAAATAACTGTCAGTATACATGTATGTAAATAACTGTTAGTACATGTATGCAAATTACTGTATGTAAATAACTGTCAGTATACATGTATGTAAATAACTGTTAGTACATGTATGCAAATTACTGTATGTAAATAACTGTATGTAAATAACTAGAAAAAACAACAACAGGAGAAGCAATGGCACTACTTATAAACTTGTTAGGACTTCTTATAGCTCAAAATATCTTAGTAATTTAATGTTTATAAATAAATATTTGCTGAGCAGAGTGGTGCTGTGTATTAGACAAACTTTGAAAACACTTAGGACCTCCTATGATAGAATACACATATAGTACTCAGAAGGTTACAAGTGTATGAGATCCACCTATAGAGAAGAGAATTATCACTTGAAGCCCTGTAGCAGCGGTCTAAAGATCGCTGCTTCATAACCTGTCCGCCTGCTCTGAGGAGGTGGACAGAGATCGCCGCAATTCAACCCAATCAAATACGATTGGGTTGATTGACACCCCCTTGCTGGCGGCCGATTGGCTGCAAATCTGCAGGGGGCGGCGTTGCACCAGCAGCTTACAAGAGCTGCTTGTGCAATGCTGAATATGGAGAGTGTATTGCTCTCCGCGTTCAGCGAGGTCTGTCGGACCTGATCCGCACTGTCGGATCAGGTCCGACAGACCTTTGATAAATATCCCCTATTGTTTCCTATTAGTGGCAAAGTTCAGCTGCTTATAAATGAGAACAATGTTGCCGTTAGTATGAAGTGTGTAACAGGCAATAAAAAAATTGGTTTGAATTTCATCATTTGTCTGTACACACTATAATATATGGATGATTCTAAGTCTTAGTATAATCTCATAAAATTGTATTTACTATTATATACAGATAGAGTAAATTACATATTTGTTGCTTTTTCTGTACAGCGTGATTGGCACATGTAACGTTAAGCTGTTTGTTTTTGCTTGTGCTAGGGAATCAGCTTTATATTTTCAGTGTAATACATTGATTCCAATAGCTTGAATTTCAGTTGGAATACTTAAAAAGCCTTGACCAAACTTAATTTACCTCTCCGTTTTTATGACTGTTTCATCACCACTCTCACTCAATATACAGCAATGCACATTATTGTGAGCAAATATATTTGTCATTCAATACCCCTCGATTTAGTTTTCAAAATAGGGTATGGTATGAATTGAACAAAGTGTGGTTAGCCATTAATGTCCACAAATGTTTGCAAGTGAACTAACATCCTAATAGTATATAATTGGCAAATTCAACCCAATAGGTTATATTTTACTTATATTGTACTCACATTAATATTGACCCCTCTGTTTAAACGTGTGTGTGTGTTAGTTTTACAGTCAACTGAGATAAAAAACCATGCAAAGTATCGTTGCTAATCAGAGGCGTAACTAGAAACCACAGGGCTCAGGTGCAAGAATCTAAGAAGGCCCCCCCCCCCCCAAAAAAAAAGGTCAATTTGATATGTATCTTTTTATTTTTTTACATTTAACACAGAAAATAAATGTTAATAAATCATGTCACATCATGTCTGCAAAAGGAGGTACCTTGTGCCCACAGTCTGTGAGATGGTTGGACCCCCTATTACTGTATATAGTGACACTGTTTAACCCACCAGTACTGTATATGGTGAGTTAGTGACACAATGTGTAATCTGACAGTGAGATGTCTGGCCTGACCCTACCCCACCCCAGTACTTTATAAAGTGACCACAGTAGTCTGTGACATGGTCCAGCCCCCCGTACTGTATATAATGGTACTGTATGGTGACTCTGTTTACCCCCCTCCCCAATGCTGTAGTAACAAGGCCACACAGTCACATACATACATACATACACACATACACACACACACACACACACATAAACACCAATGGGTCAAACAGAAACACTAACCCCTGTAGTCAGAGACAAAGACACTAGTGAAGCATTACGTCACACTCACATGATATCAGTGCAGGCAGTGGCAGGTCAACGTTTTTTATTGAGAATTTTTTATTTATTTTTTTAAGCTGGGCCCCCACTCTCTGGGGCCCGGTCGCTGTTGCGGCCTCTGCACCTCCTGTAGTTCCACCCCTGTTGCTAATGTTACTTTAGATTATAATGTAATGAATATAATTCCATACCACAGTCAAACTTAGCTTTGACTTTATATAATCAACACAAACAGCTTGAATCAACTTAGGTCAGCATTTTCTCATGGTATTGTTGCTCTGTTGGTGTATATCATTTTTCCCAACATCGTAACTTAGCTATCAGGTGAGTAACCCAGTGCTATCACTCAATTGACCCCCAATATCATTGCTCAAAACCTCAGCATAACTTCAGCATTACTTTTTGCACACTAAATAAGTAGCTTGTTTGAATCGTGATATTTAACAGAAGTAGGCAGGGTGGCTATTAAAATACAGGAGTTCCTATTGATTCCTCACCAAGTCCCTAACATGTTTCGCTGTCTAGCACGGCTTAGTCAAAGGGTATCGCGAGTGTCACGCTCTTGGCTTCTATTTATGATGCTCAATTAATTGATTCCGCCCACTTTAGTGACGTCATCCTGGGAACAGACTTGTTAGGATTAGTATATACTATTATTGTCGGTACGAAGGTTTCATTCTCATTTTATAGTAAATCAAAGTAAGGCTCTTATTGGAGATCAATATATAATTGATATTAACTGCATACATGAAGATTGCAACAATTTAATTATAGATTGTTTGATTACAAATCTAATAACATTCTTTGAAAGTGATCTGTTCATAATATAACTGTGTTGTATGAGTTTAACCAAATTTATGCAAAACTGTTATCCCGAATTTACTTGTGATCTAAAAGTTGAATACTTAGAAGGGTGTTTAAACATTTTTTTGTGAAAAATAGAAAGTGATTATTATAAAATGGACAATATATGTCATGATATGTGATGAAAATATAGGATTCATATTGTGATAATATAAAGGCGTGACTTTAAATAAAGGGAGATTGTGTTGTGTATGAAAAATTATTATTATTTTTTTTTAACCTTATAGAACTCATTAAAAGTTAAATTTAAAGAATCCATTTCCACCCTCTTTTTTCTCTTTCCGAGATTTGATTTCCAAGATATTCACAATCATTACTAACTTTGATCACATTGTGAGATCACACCCAAAGATCATTCATACACTTGTAACCTTCTGTATGTAAATATCTGTCTGTATGTAAATATCTGTCTGTATGTAAATAACTGTCTGTATGTAAATAACTGTCTGTATACATGTATGTAAATAACTGTCTGTATGTAAATAACTGTCTGTATACATGTATGTAAATATCTGTCTGTATGTAAATATCTGTCTGTATGTAAATAACTGTCTGTATACATGTATGTAAATAACTGTCTGTATGTAAATATCTGTCTGTATGTAAATAACTGTCTGTATACATGTATGTAAATAACTGTCTGTATGCAAATAACTGTCTGTATACATGTATGTAAATAACTGTCTGTATGTAAATAACTGTCTGTATGTAAATAACTGTCTGTATACATGTATGTAAATAACTGTCTGTATGTAAATAACTGTCTGTATGTAAATAACTGTCTGTATACATGTATGTAAATAACTGTCTGTATGTAAATATCTGTCTGTATGTAAATAACTGTCTGTATGTAAATATCTGTCTGTATGTAAATAACTGTCTGTATGTAAATATCTGTCTGTATGTAAATAACTGTCTGTATGTAAATATCTGTCTGTATGTAAATAACTGTCTGTATGTAAATATCTGTCTGTCTGTAAATAACTGTCTGTATACATGTATGTAAATAACTGTCTGTATGTAAATAACTGTCTGTATACATGTATGTAAATAACTGTCTGTATGTAAATAACTGTCTGTATGTAAATAACTGTCTGTATACATTTATGTAAATAACTGTCTGTATACATTTATGTAAATAACTGTCTGTATGTAAATAACTGTCTGTATACATTTATGTAAATAACTGTCTGTATGTAAATATCTGTCTGTATGTAAATAACTGTCTGTATGTAAATAACTGTCTGTATACATGTATGTAAATAACTGTCTGTATGTAAATAACTGTCTGTATGTAAATAACTGTCTGTATACATTTATGTAAATTACTGTCTGTATGTAAATAACTGTCTGTATACATTTATGTAAATAACTGTCTGTATGTAAATATCTGTCTGTATGTAAATATCTGTCTGTATGTAAATAACTGTCTGTATACATGTATGTAAATAACTGTCTGTATGTAAATATCTGTCTGTATGTAAATATCTGTCTGTATGTAAATAACTGTCTGTATACATGTATGTAAATAACTGTATGTATACATTTATGTAAATAACTGTATGTATACATTTATGTAAATAACTGTCTGTATGTAAATATCTGTCTGTATGTAAATATCTGTCTGTATGTAAATAACTGTCTGTATACATGTATGTAAATAACTGTCTGTATGTAAATAACTGTCTGTATACATGTATGTAAATATCTGTCTGTATGTAAATATCTGTCTGTATGTAAATAACTGTCTGTATACATGTATGTAAATAACTGTCTGTATGTAAATATCTGTCTGTATGTAAATAACTGTCTGTATACATGTATGTAAATAACTGTCTGTATGTAAATAACTGTCTGTATACATGTATGTAAATAACTGTCTGTATGTAAATAACTGTCTGTATACATGTATGTAAATAACTGTCTGTATGTAAATAACTGTCTGTATGTAAATAACTGTCTGTATACATGTATGTAAATAACTGTCTGTATGTAAATATCTGTCTGTATGTAAATAACTGTCTGTATGTAAATATCTGTCTGTATGTAAATAACTGTCTGTATGTAAATATCTGTCTGTATGTAAATAACTGTCTGTATGTAAATATCTGTCTGTATGTAAATAAATGTCTGTATGTAAATATCTGTCTGTATGTAAATAACTGTCTGTATACATGTATGTAAATAACTGTCTGTATGTAAATAACTGTCTGTATACATGTATGTAAATAACTGTCTGTATGTAAATAACTGTCTGTATGTAAATAACTGTCTGTATACATTTATGTAAATAACTGTCTGTATACATTTATGTAAATAACTGTCTGTATGTAAATAACTGTCTGTATACATTTATGTAAATAACTGTCTGTATGTAAATATCTGTCTGTATGTAAATAACTGTCTGTATGTAAATAACTGTCTGTATACATGTATGTAAATAACTGTCTGTATGTAAATAACTGTCTGTATGTAAATAACTGTCTGTATACATTTATGTAAATTACTGTCTGTATGTAAATAACTGTCTGTATACATTTATGTAAATAACTGTCTGTATGTAAATATCTGTCTGTATGTAAATATCTGTCTGTATGTAAATAACTGTCTGTATACATGTATGTAAATAACTGTCTGTATGTAAATATCTGTCTGTATGTAAATAACTGTCTGTATACATGTATGTAAATAACTGTATGTATACATTTATGTAAATAACTGTATGTATACATTTATGTAAATAACTGTCTGTATACATGTATGTAAATAACTGTCTGTATACATTTATGTAAATAACTGTCTGTATGTAAATATCTGTCTGTATGTAAATAACTGTCTGTATACATTTATGTAAATAACTGTCTGTATGTAAATATCTGTCTGTATGTAAATAACTGTCTGTATACATTTATGTAAATAACTGTCTGTATGTAAATATCTGTCTGTATGTAAATAACTGTCTGTATACATTTATGTAAATAACTGTCTGTATGTAAATATCTGTCTGTATGTAAATATCTGTCTGTATGTAAATAACTGTCTGTATACATGTATGTAAATAACTGTCTGTATACATGTATGTAAATAACTGTCTGTATACATTTATGTAAATAACTGTCTGTATACATTTATGTAAATAACTGTCTGTATACATGTATGTAAATAACTGTCTGTATACATTTATGTAAATAACTGTCTGTATACATGTATGTAAATAACTGTCTGTATACATGTATGTAAATAACTGTCTGTATACATTTATGTAAATAACTGTCTGTATACATGTATGTAAATAACTGTCTGTATACATTTATGTAAATAACTGTCTGTATACATGTATGTAAATAACTGTCTGACTGTATACATGTATGTAAATTACTCTCTGTTTACATGTATGTAAATAACTGTCTGTATACATGTATTTAAATTACTCTCTGTATACGTGTATGTAAATAACTGTCTGTATACATGTATGTAAATAACTGTCTGTATACATTTATGTAAATAACTGTCTGTATACATGTATGTAAATAACTGTCTGTATACATGTATGTAAATAACTGTCTGTATACATGTATGCAAATAACTCTCTGTGTACATGTATGTAAATAACTCTCTGTATACATGTATGTAAATAACTGTCTGTATACATGTATGTAAATTACTCTCTGTATACATGTATGTAAATAACTGTCTGTATACATGTATGTAAATTACTCTATGTATACGTGTATGTAAATAACTGTCTGTATACATTTATGTAAATAACTGTCTGTATACATGTATGTAAATAACTGTCTGTATACATGTATGTAAATAACTGTCTTTATACATGTATGTAAATAACTGTCTGTATACATGTATGTAAATAACTGTCTGCATACATGTATGTAAATAACTCTCTGTATACATGTATGTAAATAACTGTCTGCTTTCATGTATGTAAATAACTGTCTGTATACATGTATGTAAATAACTGTCTGTATACATGTATGTAAATATCTGTCTATATACATGTATGGAAATAACTGTCTGTATACATGTATGGAAATAACTGTATGTATACATGTATGGAAATATCTGTCTGTATGGAAATAACTGTCTGTATACATGTATGGAAATAACGGTCTGTATACATTTATGTAAATAAATGTCTGTATACATGTATAGAGATAACTGTCTGTATATATGTATGTAAATAACTGTATCTATACATTTGTGTAAATAACTGTCTGTATACATGTATGTAAATTACTCTCTGTATACATGTATGTAAATAACTGTCTGTATACATGCATGGAAATAACTGTATGTATACATATATGGAAATAACTGTCTGTATGGAAATAACTGTCTGTATACATGTATGAAAATAATGGTCTGTATACATGTATGTAAATAACTGTATCTATACATGTATGTAAATAACTGTCTGTATACATGTATGTAAATAACTGTATCTATACAAGTATGTAAATAACTGTCTGTATACATGTATGTAACTAACTGTATCTATACATGTATGTAAATAACTGTCTGTATACATGTATGGAAATAAATGTCTGTATACATGTATGTAAATAACTGTATCTATACATGTATGTAAATAACTGTCTGTATACATGTATGTAAATAACTGTCTGTATACATGTATGGAAATAACAGTCTGTATACTTTTATGTAAATAACTGTCTGTATACATGTATGGAAATAACGGTCTGTATACATGTATGGAAATAACGGTCTGCATACATGTATGTAAATTACTGTATGTATACATGTATGGAGATAACTGTCTGTATATATGTATGTAAATAACTGTCTGTATACATGAATGGGAATAACGGTCTGTATACATTTATGTAAATAACTGTCTGTATACATGTATGGAGATAACTGTCTGTATACATGTATGTAAATAACGGTCTGTATACATGTATGTAAATAACTGTCTGTATACATGTATGGAGATAACTGTCTGTATATATGTATGTAAATAACTGTCTGTATACATGAATGGAAATAACGGTCTGTATACATTTATATAAATAACTGTCTGTATACATGTATGGAGATAACTGTCTGTATACAGGGAGTGCAGAATTATTAGGCAAATGAGTATTTTGACCACATCATCTTCTTTATGCATGTTGTCTTACTCCAAGCTGTATAGGCTCGAAAGCCTACTACCAATTAAGAATATTAGGTGATGTGCATCTCTGTAATGAGAAGGGGTGTGGTCTAATGACATCAACACCCTATATCAGGTGTGCATAATTATTAGGCAACTTCCTTTCCTTTGGTAAAATGGGTCAAAAGAAGGACTTGACAGGTTCAGAAAAGTCAAAAATAGTGAGGTATCTTGCAGAGGGATGCAGCACTCTTAAAATTGCAAAGCTCCTGAAGCGTGATCATCGAACAATCAAGCGTTTCATTCAAAATAGTCAACAGGGTCGCAAGAAGCGTGTGGAAAAACCAAGGTGCAAAATAACTGCCCATGAACTGAGAAAAGTCAAGCGTGCAGCTGCCAAGATGCCACTTGCCACCAGTTTGGCCATATTTCAGAGCTGCAACATCACTGGAGTGCCCAAAAGCACAAGGTGTGCAATACTCAGAGACATGGCCAAGGTAAGAAAGGCTGAAAGACGACCACCACTGAACAAGACACACAAGCTGAAACGTCAAGACTGGGCCAAGAAATATCTCAAGACTGATTTTTCTAAGGTTTTATGGACTGATGAAATGAGAGTGAGTCTTGATGGGCCAGATGGATGGGCCCGTGGCTGGATTGGTAAAGGGCAGAGAGCTCCAGTCCGACTCAGACGCCAGCAAGGTGGAGGTGGAGTACTGGTTTGGGCTGGTATCATCAAAGATGAGCTTGTGGGGCCTTTTCGGGTTGAGGATGGAGTCAAGCTCAACTCCCAGTCCTACTGCCAGTTTCTGGAAGACACCTTCTTCAAGCAGTGGTACAGGAAGAAGTCTGCATCCTTCAAGAAAAACATGATTTTCATGCAGGACAATGCTCCATCACACGCGTCCAAGTACTCCACAGCGTGGCTGGCAAGAAAGGGTATAAAAGAAGAAAATCTAATGACATGGCCTCCTTGTTCACCTGATCTGAACCCCATTGAGAACCTGTGGTCCATCATCAAATGTGAGATTTACAAGGAGGGAAAACAGTACACCTCTCTGAACAGTGTCTGGGAGGCTGTGGTTGCTGCTGCACGCAATGTTGATGGTGAACAGATCAAAACACTGACAGAATCCATGGATGGCAGGCTTTTTAGTGTCCTTGCAAAGAAAGGTGGCTATATTGGTCACTGATTTGTTTTTTTTTTGTTTTTGAATGTCAGAAATGTATATTTGTGAATGTTGAGATGTTATATTGGTTTCACTGGTAAAAATAAATAATTGAAATGGGTATATATTTGTTTTTTGTTAAGTTACCTAATAATTATGCACATTAATAGTCACCTGCACACACAGATAACCCCCTAAAATAGCTATAACTAAAAACAAACTAAAAACTACTTCCAAAACTATTCAGCTTTGATATTAATGAGTTTTTTGGGTTCATTGAGAACATGGTTGTTGTTCAATAATAAAATTAATCCTCAAAAATACAACTTGCCTAATAATTCTGCACTCCCTGTATATGTATGTAAATAACTGTATCTATACATTTGTGTAAATAACTGTCTGTATACATGTATGTAAATAACTGTCTGTATATATGTATGTAAATAACTGTCTGTATACATGTATGTAAATAACTGTCTGTATACATGTATGGAGATAACTGTCTGTATATATGTATGTAAATAACTGTCTGTATACATGAATGGAAATAACGGTCTGTATACATTTATGTAAATAACTGTCTGTATACATGTATGGAGATAACTGTCTGTATATATGTATGTAAATAACTGTCTGTATACATGAATGGAAATAACGGTCTGTATACATTTATGTAAATAACTGTCTGTATACATGTATGGAGATAACTGTCTGTATATATGTATGTAAATAACTGTATCTATACATTTGTGTAAATAACTGTCTGTATACATGTATGTAAATAACTGTCTGTATATATGTATGTAAATAACTGTATCTATACATATATGGAGATAACTGTCTGCATGCATGTATGAAAAGAACTGTCTGTATACATGTATGTAAATCACTGTCTGTATACATGTATGTAAATATCTGTCTGTATACATGTATGTAAATATCTGTCTGTATACATGTATGAAAATAACTGTATGTATACATGTATGTAAATAACTGTCTGTATACATGTATGTAAATCACTGTCTGTATACATGTATGTAAATATCTGTCTGTATACATGTATGAAAATAACTGTATGTATACATGTATGTAAATATCTGTCTGTATACATGTATGAAAATAACTGTATGTATACATGTATGCAAATAACTGTATGTCTACATGTATAGATATAACTGTCTGTATACATGTATGTAAATTACTGTATGTCTACATGTATGGAGATAACTCTCTGTATACATGTATGTAAATTACTGTATGTCTACATGTATGGAGATAACTGTCTGTATACATGTATGGAGATAACTCTCTGTATACATGTATGTAAATTACTGTATGTCTACATGTATGGAGATAACTGTCTGTATACATGTATGGAGATAAGTCTCTGTATACATGTATGTAAATTACTGTATGTCTACATGTATGGAGATAACTGGCTGTGTACATTTTAGAGAGGAAAACATATCATAGATTGTATTCACATCTTTGTCTGCACACTGCACTTCTGACACTTTCTCTGTGATTTAACTGATGAAATTAGCCAGACAGGTTTAATTGTGAGCTCCTTTCTGGCTATGATTGTTGCAGATTGACTGGCTATTTGCATTTCCCATATTCTGTGCCATTAGGGATCTGTATTTGGCACGGCTCTCATATGTTTGACACTGTCACTGTGCTGATTATTCCCATGCTCTGGTCTTTGGCTCTTTTTTATGGTAATATACTTTACAGGCGCCAGTTTAAAGCCAAGAGCTCCTCACGCGCTACCTTTGAGAACATGCTAATTTGGGGTGGAAATAGAGTGAAATCTCAATATATTGTGAAGGTTTTAAAGAAACAGGAAACATTTTGAGATTGTAAATATAGCAGAAAAAAACAAAAAACGTTACAATTTACTTTTGTTTTCCATTTTTCTGTAATTTAACTCTAAAAGTTTGTGTTCTCCAATTTTGAGAATTGGAAGTGCACCCTGCAGGCTTCATAAGCCTAACCCTGCTACATATCTCTCCCTCATTGGTACCAGCAGAATAGATAAAATAGGATAATACAAAACAGTTCAGGTTTTCTAACAAAATTACAGTGAGAAACCTTCCTTATTCCAGTAAAAAGCCTTGACTGGCTCCTACAAATAAATCAAGTGTTAGGGGAAGTTTGGTCTTTGAAAAGCAATTAAAGCAAACAATATGTTAGTGTATTTAGAAAGCGATCACACTATGCTAGTATGTACGTTTATTGCAGCATTACATACAAGTAGTGTAATTACATGTTATATGTTATATGCCCTTTATATATATTACCAGATCAAATATTTTTAATAGACTCAAATGATATATATTGTTATGCTTATTTTATTTCAGGTTGCTAAATATTATTCCATTCCACTTAACAGTCACACCATTTGTTTGTAATGAATATATTTTACCCAGAGAGAGCTATGTGTGCTGTCCATCTGCTAATTTAATATATAAAATAGTTTCACTCTAAACCAGAGTTTCCCAGTCTTCAGGACCCAGTAACTAGCAGTGGGTGACTGTATGGGGTGCAACAGTACTGCAGTCTTTAATTTTGTACCCCGTAAAGCTGCCTGGGCTGAGGAAGAGGAGGCTGAAAACTACCCAATACTGCTGCTGGCCCATCTAGCCTATTCACACTCCTGAACAACTTAGTCACCCCTAAACTACTAAAGCACACCCCTGAACCATTAAACCACACCTTGAACCACTGAGCCACACCCCTGAACCACTTTGCCATCCTGAACCACAAAACCACTCCCTTGAACAAATAAACCACACCTCTGAACCACTGAGCCACACCCTTGAACCACCAAACCACACTCCTGGATTGTCCACCTATGCTTACAGAACACTCACACTTTTGCCTTCGACTGCCATGGCCCTAATCATAAAACAAACAAATGAAGTACAGCACCCACCACTCACAAAGACACGGAGAAGGCTTACCAAGCCCAACAGAATCCACACAAAAGAGTTTTCTCCAGCTGTGATATATAAAAACGACCGTTATTGCTTATATAGGGTCCAACAAAAGCAATGTTTCGGGCTGACACTTAGCCCTTTTTAAAGCCAATCATGGAACACCCACAACTCTGCCTCCACCTCCACATACTCTAACCCAACCACAAAATACCCAACACTCCACTCATGGTCCCTCAGCTATATTAAAAATTTCTGGGTGATGACTTCAGAATGATTAGCAGATTACCTTACTGATTACTTCACAAGCATGAACAGCCAATGAATGACTCTATAGTCATCTCATTTAAATATTTCAATATTCTTTGTTGAAGAGATACCTCGCAGGAAATAGTGCTGTCATCTAATGCTCTTGCTAACATTCTTGCAAAACTGCTGCCATATAGTGCTCAAAAACACATGCACGCTCCTGAGCTTACATTGTTGCTTTTCAACAAAAGATGCCAAGAGAACGAAGAAAATGTAATAATAGAACTAAATTGGAAAGTTGTTTCAAATGGCAATCTCTATTGGAATCATGAAAGAAAAGAGTTTTATATCCCTTTATAAAAGCTGAATTAGAGCAAGAATATTACCCCCGTGTTAAATAAAGATACAATTTCTTACGCTTACACAGATCAGAATGACAAACAACTAATAAGACTGTGTTTTACAAAAGTATAGGCACTCCTGTTCTAAAAAATGCTGGAAAAAAACAAAGACTAAGTTAAATGGATACTTAACCCAATTTTTTTTCTTTAATGATTGAGATAGAGCATGCAATCTTTTACACCTATTATCAATTTTCCTTTGTTCTCTTGCTATATTTATTTAAAAAGCAGGAACATAAAGCTTAGGAGCCGGTCCATTTTTGGTTCAGAACCTGGGTTATGTTTGCTTATTGGTGGCTAAATGTAGCTACCAATAAGCAAACGCTATCCAGGGTGTTGAACCTAAAATGGGCCGGGCTCCTAAGCCTCACATTAATGCTTTTTAAATAAAGATAGCAAGAGAACAAAGAAAAATTGATAAAAGGAGTAAATTAGTAAATTGCTTAAAATTGCATGCTCTATCTGAATTGTGAAATACAAAATTTGAGTGTAATATCTCTTTAACAGGAATTTGTTTCTCCAAGACAGAGACCAATGGATAAATATGCAGCTATGCAGGAAAAATAGTGATAGCTTTATATTTCCTAATGCACCACCGGACCCAGTGCATGACCCTAAGAATAAACTACAGAAAGTTCTGCGAAGAGCCAGGTTCCTGTTATGGGATGTGATAGTGAATTCATTCTTTATATGCTATCCTGTCTTGGCTTCCCAACAAATATATGGCTGTCATATTATATTGAGGACTGAACTTGCAGAAGATATCTGGGATATCAAAAGGGTCTATGGAAAATTTATGACGTTCATTAATGAATCCTAACTCACAGCACATTAATTTCACTTCTCAGGTTTCCTGATTTCGTTGCCCTACCATGCGATTCCAGCCTTTAGATGGATTAACCAATAAATATTTTATTTCCTTGACATACAAAGAAAGATAATTTTTTTTGTACTTTTCCAGACATTTTTGGCAGGTAGATGATGAGATGAATGCATTTTCTTTATTTTATGCATTTCATGTATGTCATCTAAACAGATACGTTATTCATAGTCTTTGTTTGTTTTAATAAAATGATTGATGTACAAGATAAATTTCAGAGAGTAAATATTTTACAGCTTTAATTACAATATATAAATATATATATAACAATTATATATGATCTACATATTGCTGAACTAAATGTGATTTTACAATATATGTAATGCTATAAACCTGGTTCAGAACATTTGAAGGAAAAAATAAATGAAAATGTCATAGTAAATATGTTCTTTACCTTTCTTTTAAACTCTTTCACCTAGATTACAAGTTTTGCGCTATACCGGGTGCGTAAAGAACACAAAAAAATTAGCGGTATCACAGTTTCCATAACGCTGCCATTACGAGTTACTGAAAAGCCTCCTTTTTTTGACGTGCTCGTGCACGCTTTCCTCCATAGACATCAATGGGGAGAAAGTGTTAGAAAAATAACTAACACCTGAAGTGCAGAATGGCGATCACCGTAACGCAACCCCATTGATGTCTATAGGGAAAAGAAAGCCACATTTAAACTTAACACCCTAACATAAACCCCTAGTCTAAACACCCCTAATCCGCCGCTCCCGACATCGGCCACACTAAAAAAAGTTATTAACCCCTAATCCTCAGCTCCCTGACATCGCCGCACTAAATAAAGTTATTAACCCCTAATCCACCGCTCCCGACAACGGTCACACTAAATAAAGTTATTAACCCCTAATCCTCAACTCCCTGACATTGCTGCAATAAATAAAGTTATTAACCCCTAATCCGCTACTCCCAACATCGGTCACACTAAATAAAGTTATTAACCCCCAATCCTCAGCTCCCTGACATTGCCGCAATAAATAAAGTTATTAACCCCTAATCCACCGCTCCCCGACATCGCGACACCTAAATAAAAGCTATTAACCCCTAATCCACCGCTCTCCGACATCGCAATACTAATAAAAGCTATTAACCCCTAATCTTCTGCTCCACAACATCTCCAACACTAAATAAAGTTATTAACCCCTAATCCGCTGCTCCCCGACATCACTGCCACTAAATAAAGTTATTAACCCCTAATAAGCCGCTCCCCGATATTGCCGACACCTAAATAAACCAATTAAGCCCTAAACCGCTGGCCCCCCACATCGCAAAACACTAAATTAAACTAGTAACCCCTAAATCTAACACCCCTCTAACTTTAAATTAAAATTACAATATAACTATCTTAAAATAAATAAATAAAAACTTACCTGTGAAATAAAAATAAACCTAACATTAAACTATAAATTAACCTGCTATTCTAATAAATAAAAAGAAACTACCAATTAAAAATCGTAAATTACAAAAAAAACACTAAAATTACGAAAAATAAAAAACGAAATTATCAAAAATATAAACAATTACACCTAATCTAATAGCCATAAAAATAAAAAGCCCCCCCCCAATAAAAACACCTCATAGCCTACAATAAACTACTAATAGCCCTTAAAAGGGCCTTTTGTAGGACATTGCCCTAAGTTAAACAGTTCTTTTACCTATAAAAAATAATTTATAGTTTAATGTTAGGTGTATTTTTATTTCACAGGTAAGTTTTTATTTATTTATTTTAAGATAGTTATATTGTAATTTTAATTTAAAGTTAGAAGGGTGTTAGGTTTAGGGGTTAATAGTTTAATTAGTTTAATTTAGTTTTTTTGCGATGTGGGGGCCAGTGGGGGCCAGCGGTTTAGGGGTTGATAGGTTTATTTAGTGGCAGCGATGTGGGAGGCCAGAGGTTTAGGGGTTAATAGGTTTATTTAGTGGTGGCGATGTGGGAGGCTGGAGGTTTAGGGGTTAATACATTTATTTAGTGGCGGCGATGTGGGAGGCTGGAGGTTATGGGGTTAATAGGTTTATTTAGTGGCGGCCAAGTGGGAGGCTGGAGGTTTATGGGTTAATAAATTTATTATAGTGTCAGCGATATGTCGGGGAGCGGCAGTTTAGGGGTTAATATATTTAAATAGTGTTGGCGATGTGGGTGGGCGGCAGATTAGGGGTTAATAAATGTATTTAATAGTTGCAATGTGGTTGGGCAGCAGATTAGGGGTTAATCGGTAGTTTATGGGTGTTAGTATACTTTGTAACAGTTTAGTTATGAGTTTTGTGAAACATTTTTGTACTGCTTTCAGATGGCGGTATAGATCGTGTCGGTATAGGCTGTAATACAAGCATTTTAGCTTGAATGCACAACCTGTAAAACCGGCGCTATGGAAATCCCACAATTAATCGTAATTATTTTGAGTGCGGAATGGACATTGCGCTACAGGCTAAAATGCTTGCGTTACAGCTATACCGCTGCAACTCATAATATGCGTTCTTGGCCATTCCAAGCACAATGGGTAATTTTTCAACGGTATAGCTGTACCGCAAAACTCGTAATCTAGCCGTTTGTTTTTTGTATTGTGCAAAAATGTATTTACATCCTAGAATATCTTGTCTAGATATATAGCTGAACTACAAAGCTTCCAACAGTTTTTAATAACTATTCATTGCTTAAAGGGATAAGAAACCCAATTTTTTTCGTTCATGATTCAGATAGAGCAGTAGTTTTAAACAACTTTCTAATTTATTCCTATTAGCAATTTTTCTTCATTCTCTTGGTATGCTTTGTTGAATGAGCAGCGATGCACTACTGGTTTCTAACTGAACACGGGTGAGCCAATGACAACCGTTATATATATATATGCAGTCACCAATCAGCAGCTAGAGAATTATGCTTACCAACTAATTTCAATCTATCTATTTTAGTTTGGACGTTCTGCACTATTTGTTTGTATTTGTTTGTATTTTTACAGGATATCATAGTATCACCTAGGAATTCACTCAAGTCTAAAGAGGATCACTGGACTCTCACCACTAAGAGAGAACCTCTACATTTCACTCTCCTAGGATCACCATCATTAGATTCTTCACCATCAGGAAACAAGTTTGTTTTTTAAACATTTCCATTATCCTTTGTTAAACAACATTGGGATATCCATTTGGATTGTGACACTAACTGTTATACACACTTTTATTTAAACTTTATTCTAGTGTACGTCAATTTTTATTATTTGTTTGCGACACTCACAGGACATCACATCCATTTTTAATTTTTTATATAATTTTTCATTTCACATTATTTTCATTTCACTTTTTTTCTCTTTTTCCTTTTCAATTTTTTCACATTTTTAAAAAAATGTTCACATTTTTCACCAATCATTTTATGCATGTGCATCTACTCATTCATTTGTTCATTTATTGGTGTATTTATAACATTTACCACCACTATTATTGATATTACCTTGTGATTATCCAGTGATATTATTGCATTACTGTTTGGGTTGACCCCACCTTGATCCACCCCATATTGTTTTAACAGAATATTGTTTTAACAGAATATTGTTTTAACATTGCATTGCTCAGTAGCTACTGAAAAGTTTTACTGTTTGTATTTAATCTTTATGTATTTTTTATTTTAACTCATATAGAGTGGACACACACTATAGTTTGTTAGGAATAAAGTTCCCAACTTTTTAACATAATACACACACAGATCACCTTGCCTTATTGGCGCTTTGAACACACCACATTTCATACACTTGCCTATTGGCTAGCTAGGTAGCCTTTGTTCAAAGCCACAGGTCACATTGGGTCTAGGCACCATATTCATACATACCCAAATCTGTCTTCACTGTGTTCCATGGTATATCTAATGCCTTGGAAATTATTTTGTACCCTTCTCCTGACTGATACCTTTTAACAATGAGATCCCTCTGATGCTTTGGAAGCTCTCTGTGGCCCATGGCTTTTGCTATGGGATGCGACTAAGAAAATTTCAGGAAAGACCTACTAGAACAGCTGAACTTCATTTGGGGTTAATCAGAGGCACTTTAAATGATGGCAGGTGTATGCTGACTCCTATTTAACATGATTTTGAATGTGATTGCTTAATTCTGAACACAGCTACATCCCCAGTAATAAGAGGCTGTGCACACTTATGCAACCACATTATTTTAACAGGGGTGTGTAGAATTTTTATATCCACTGTATGTTTAATGTATAATTGCACCATTTATATAAGTAAAATAGAACGTTTTTGAGTGAAATGTCCCTTTAATGACTATTGCTACGCATATGTCCAGATGATCTAAACAGCCAGCTTACATTAGGAAACCTGGGCTTTTTCTTACAGATAAGGTCATAGAGCATACTCAATTAGCCAGTCGGTTGTAATGTGCTAGTGCTTTTTTAATAATAGTATGTATGTAGTCATTCATTAATTTGTTATGCAGAAGCAGTTCCAATGTCTCCTTCCGGTGTTTTCTGCAGTTCCCGATGTCCCTATCAGGAGCCTTCGAGTGCATAATAAGCCCCAGAGTGATTCTTGGCTGCAATTATAAGGTGCTTCATCTGCACCTGCTATAACTGCATTATTTTAAAATTATAGCAAATTATTATTATTATTTTTTAATACATTGTTAACCTGTTGGCCGTAGGAAGGAGGGAAATTTTATGGGACCCAACACCAATGATTAGGTAAAAATATGTATTCAAAAAAATAAATACAAATGTCCTAAAATGGGTCTAACATCTCCACCAAAGCTCCCCATGAGAGGCACTTACTAAACAATCCTCATTGCTCCTTAAATCAGTTGAAAATATATACAAAAAATATTGATTTGTTTCACTTAACATTACCATTTAGCAGCTGTGAAACTATGAAGTTATACAGGGAAATGTAACTCAAGCAGTTACATAATGCTTATTCCTTTGGGTAAATGTTTCCTTGTACATTCCTTGTTAGCCTGTATAGGAATAATGCTGTCCCATGGTCACAAACATGGACTCTAGATGTATTAAGTTAATTGTCCTAAACCACTGACATTTCACATGCTTTGTAGGATTAGGATTTAACACAAATACTCAACATCCCTTGACGTGGGTGTTAAGTTTTTTAAGACTCTCCTTGGGGAAAATGTGGAAATCGCTATACAGTAGGAGTCTGTTCTTATGTATCTGGCTTCTGTCATACAAGCTTCCTCTTTAGGGAAAGGCAGTAACTTAATACTTACAGAATATTCTGACATACGGACTTCAACATCTGAGGATGATTTTTCCTATAAGGCAAATTAACTCTTTTAATTGAGTCCTCACTTTACATTGTGTACAGATGAAAATATGTATGCAGAAAAGCTTACCATGAACTCTTTAAAGGAACAAGAAAGTCAAAATAAAAATTTCATGGTTCACATAGAGGGTCAGATTTATTAAAGACCGGGACGGACAGGGGCGTACAACTTCACCCCTGTCCGCCCGGCATAGTTTTCAGTGGGCAGCAATACAATGCCCGCATTTATCACTGCACACTCACAGAAGTGTGCAACCCTGCCCAGTGTTTGCGTGCAGCCAACTGTGGGAGAGCAGGAGCTTTCAATCGCCCCCTGTCGGAAAATTTATAATCAAATCAAATCAAAAAAGCATTACTGGGAGTTAGCTGGTGATTGGTGGCCATACAAATATTCCTCTTGTCTTTTGCAAACCATGTGTATTCAGCCAGGGCCCAGTAAGCTGTTTAATGCATTTGTAGAAGTTAAACACATAATTATATGTAGGCAATAGAGCAATAATAAATGTTCTCATGGAAAAGAACATTTCATTTTGCTCTTTATGTCCCTTTAACCATCTTTACTCACAACTTTTCTCATCCTATCAAAATACATTTTCAGAAACCTGGACATATTTATATAAACAAGTATAATTTTGTGATTTTCCATGAATTCAAATGCCTTTAGCCACCCTAATCTATATGCTCATATTAGACACACTTCTGTTTGTGATGAGGACATCAAACCCTAGAGCAAACTAATGTCATTCTAACCCTCATTTTATACGTGCCCTGTGCACCATCTTTTTTAGATGAAAGGCCATACATCAAACCCCTCTATGCACACTGCATCCCTTTTTTTGAAGATTTTAAGCCTTTATCAAACCACAGATTAGATGCATGGCCCACTCTACTTTTTTACAAGATCCATGCTCCTCTTTAACTGATTCTTTGTCAGTTCTAAACTCAAGACATCATACTATACTCATACATCAGTCATGCATCAGAAGACTCCAGAGGGAGCAGTGTCCTGAAGAGCCAGGGTGACCAATCCATAAGGGATCTATAACTAATATTCCACATGGCCAATTTTCCTACTTTATTGTCCATTCTATATGCCACAGTTTGTGGTGCAGTGTTTATCTTCATCTGTTTTAGTATTATATATAGGTAAGACTGTGTATCAGGGTGCCAGGGCTAGTGCAAATTGATCCAAGCGGTGATCCTGTTCATCCATCCTGGAAATTATGGCAGGTAAAGGTGGATTCATGGCCCTTGCGTAATGTCAGGGTGCCAGAAATCAGACTGAGATGAGAAGTACAAAAATAATCACACCTTTTTTAATAGCAAAAAATAATAAAAAGTCCACAAGTCAAATAACAAGCCAGGAATCAAAACCAGAGCTGGTAGTCAGACGAGCCGAGTCAGGAGCCAAAGCGAGTAGTCAGACGAGCCAGAATCAGGAACAAGGAGAACAGCAGAGTCAGGAACAAGCCAGGGATCAGGAACCAGGAGGGACGTCAGACAGCCAGGTAATACACAGGAGCTCTCACAAACAGGTCTGAGACAATGCAAGGGCAAAGCATACTTTCAGAGGCCCTTTAAATAATAAGTGATGACATCACAATTCTGAGACTGCATCCGTATGATGTACACTAGTCTGGCCATAAAAGGAAGTGCAGGAAATTAGCAGCATCACACAGTATGCACCAGAGTCAGCAAGAGAGGTGAGTAAAATGGCTGCCAGCAGCACATAGCAAACAGAACAGGGAAAAACCCCTGACAGTACCCTCTCCTCAATGACCCCTCCCCTGCGGGAGGACAAAAGGCTTATTGGGGAAACGGACATGGAAGGCATGGAGGAGGGCGGGAGCATGAACATCAGAGGAGGGAACCCATGAACGCTCCTCCGGACTGTAGCCCCTCCAGTGAACCAAATACTGTATGCGGCCCCTGGACATACAAAAGTCAATAATGCTGCTGACCTCATACTCCTCATGGTTGTCAACAAAGATAGGACGGGGACGAGGCAACACAGTGGTAAACCGATTACAAACCAATGGTTTCAAGAGGGAGACATGAAAAACATTGGAGATGCGCATTGCAGGAGGAAGGTCAAGAGAGTAGGCCACAGGATTGACCCGTTGGAGTATTAAAAAAGGACCAACATAACAGGGAGCCAGTTTTTTGGAAGGCACACGAAGATTCAAGTTGCGGGAGGACAGCCAAACTCTCTCACCAACCTGGTAGGAAGGCGCTGGCAGATGCCTATGATCAGCCTGGAACTTTTGGCGCTGCATAGAACAATGAAGGCAATCCTGAATCTGCACCCACGTGGAACGGAGTTGCCGGAGATGCTCCTCCAAAGCCAGAATACCCTGAGACATGAATGAATCAGGCAAAAAGGATGGTTGAAACCCATAATTCGCAAAGAACAGGGGTAGCTTGGAGGAAGCATTAATAGCACTATTAAGAGCAAACTCTGCCCAAGGTAACAGTTCAGACCAATTATTGTGGTGATCTGAGACATAGCAACGGAGGAACTGTTCCAGAGTTTGATTAGACCGTTCCACAGCCCCATTGGATTGAGGGTGATATGCCAAGGAGAAGGAAAGCTGGATCCCCATTTGAGCACAAAAGGAACAACAAAATCTGGAGACAAACTGGCTACGCCGGTCCGACACTATCTCCTTGGGTAACACATGTAAACAGAAGACCTCCCAGGCAAAAATTGAAGCAAGCTCCTGAGCGGTAGGCAACGTCTTCAAGGGAATGCAATGTGACATTTAGAAAACGGTCAACCACCATAAGGATAACAGTATTGCCATTGGAAACAGGGAGCTCGA
This sequence comes from Bombina bombina, assembly GCF_027579735.1. Classification (NCBI taxonomy): domain Eukaryota; kingdom Metazoa; phylum Chordata; class Amphibia; order Anura; family Bombinatoridae; genus Bombina; species Bombina bombina. The sequence goes on along the minus strand of NC_069502.1, from coordinate 91,549,594 downwards.
CAATGAAGTCCATGGAAAGATGTGTCCAAGGACGCTCACCATTAGCAATAGGTTGAAGAAGACCAACAGGAAGACGTCGAGGAGTCTAATTCTGTGCACAAACTGAGCAGGAGGCAACATACGCAGCAACATCAGAACGAAGACCTGGCCACCAGAATTGTCGAGTGACAGACCAAATCCTTTGGTTCTTGCCTGGGTGACCTGCGGCTTTAGGATAGTGGTAAGTGTTCAAAAGTTTAGTTTGAAGATTCTCAGGAACAAAGAAGTCAAATTAGTACGTATGGTAGCCAAAATATGGTCAGGAGGTATAATTGGAGTAGGTACCGACTCCTCCTTGGACAGAGGGGAAAATTGTTGATAGAGGGCATCAGCCCTAACATTCTTACTACCAGGCAGGTAGGAGACCACATAATTAAACCAAGACAAAAATAGCGCCCATCTGGCCTGTCGAGGCGACAAACGTTTTGCTTCAGATAGGTAAGTTAAATTCTTGTGGTCAGTAAGAATGAGCACTGGTACGCTAGTACCCTCGAGAAGATGCCTCCATTCCTTGAGTGCCAAAATTATGGCCAGTAACTCCCTGACGCCAATTTCATAATTGCACTCCGCTGGAGACAATTTCTTAGAGAAGAAACCACACGGATGCAAGGAACCGTCAGGCGTAGGATGTTGAGACAAGAGGGCATCTACTCCAGTCTCAGACGCATCGACCTCAAGAACGAAAGACAGGATAGGGTTAGGATGATCCAGAACTGGAGTGGCAGCAAAGGCAGTCTTAAGACTATCAAAGGCCTTAATGGCAGTAGGTGACCAATGGAGTGGATCACTCTCTTTACGGGTCATGTCTGTGATAGGTTTGACCAAGGAAGAAAAGTTTTTAATAAACTTTCTATAGTAATTGGCAAACCCCAAAAAACGTTGAATAGACCGACGACCAACTGGGCGAGGCCACTGCAGAACTGCAGATAACTTGTCAGGATCCATGGAGAACCCTGCAACGGAGATAACATAACCGAGGAAGGTTACTTGAGTCTGATGGAACTCACATTTCTCAAGTTTACAAAACAGGCCGTTCTCACGTAGTCTCTGAAGAACCCGTGTAACATCAGAACGATGAGCCTCAAGTGTGGGTGAGTGTATAAGGATATCGTCCAAGTACACCACAACACACTGTTGCAACATATCTCGTAGGACATCATTAATAAATTCCTGGAAAACAGCAGGAACATTACATAGGCCAAAGGGCATTACAAGATACTTATAATGCCTGCTCCTGGTGTTAAATGCTGTTTTCCATTCGTGGCCATCCTTGATCCTAATGAGATTGTAGGCTCCTCTCAAATCAAGTTTAGTAAAGACCGTAGCTCCCTTATGGCGGTCAAAGAGTTCCGTAATGAGTGGAATAGGGTAAGCATTCTTAATGGTAAGATGATTAAGACCCCTATAATCAATGCATGGTCTTAACTCGCCACCCTTTTTCTTCATAAAGAAGAAGCCAGCCCCTGCAGGAGAGCAGGATTTGCGGATGATCCCCCGCGACAGAGCATTGGCAACATACTCCCGCATAGCACAATTCTTCGCAACAGACAGAGGGTAAACCCGGCCTCAAGGAGGAATGGCTCTGGGTTGCAGGTCTATGGCACAATCGTAAGACCGGTGAGGAGGCAACGTACCGGCACGCACCTTGTCAAAAACGTCTAGGAACTCTCTGTACTCCTCTGGCAATTGAGATACCGAAGAAGTGCACAAAACTTTAACTGGTTTCCGAAGACAAGTGGGAATACATTGCCGAGACCACAACAAAATTTCAGACCTGCGCCAGTCGAGACTGGGATTGTGCTTTTGGGGCCAGGGATAACCCAGAACAACCGGAAAATGTGGAGAGTTTATCACCTGGAACTGGAGGGTTTCAAAATGTAGAGCCCCAACAGCCATGGATAACAGAGCAGTTTCGTGAGTAACGAGTGCGGGCTGAAGGGGCATGCCATTAATGGCCTCAATAGCAAGCGGAACGGACCGAGGCAAAACAGGAATGGAGTGCTTTGATACAAAAGCACTGTCAATGAAATAGCCCACAGCACCGGAGTCAACATGGAGGAGTCCACCCAGGAAAGGACAACGTGACCAAAGGTTTCTCCTTTAGCGGTTCCAGGGACAAGGATAAACCACCCAAGGTCTGCCCCCAACAGGACCTTAGGTGTGAGCGTTTCCCGGCCGTGTAGGACAAGACTTCAAAAGGTGGCCCTGTAACCCACAATAGAGGCAGAGCCCCTCCCTCCTCCTAAATGCCCTCTCCACCGCAGAGAGATGCGTGAATCCCAATTGCATCGGCTCAGCAGTACCTGGTGACTTGGGACCAGGAGGCATGGGAGGGGAGGGAAGCATGGGTGAGAATGAACACATAGGAGACAAAGGAACAGGAGGCTTCCGCCAGCGCTCCTTGAAAGAGGGCCTCTCTCTTAGTCTGATGTCAATTAGGATAAAAAAAGACACCAATGCCTCGATATCTTCTGGTAAATCTCTGGCAGCAACTTCTTTAATCGCATCAGAGAGCCCATGAAAGAAGGCGGCAACAAGGGCTTTATTATTCCAACCTACCTCTGCGACAAGCGTACGGAACTCAATGGCATACTGAGCAACAGATCTTGTACCTTGCTGAATGGAGATGAGTCGTTTAGCAGCAGAGGAGGAGCGAGCCAGAACATCAAATATCTTTCGAAAGGAGGCCACAAATTCAGGGTCATTTGAAATCACAGGTTTATTAGTCTCCAACAAGGGATTAGCCCAGGCAAGAGCTGTGTCAGAGAGTAATGAGATGAGAAATCCCACCTTATCTCTTTCAGAGGGAAACACCTGAGGTAACATCTCAAAGTTAATGCCCACCTGGTTCAAAAACCCTCTGCACTGATTAGGATCGCCTACATAATGCTGAGGTAGAGGTGCAGAACTGGACATGCTCTTGGTAGGGCTAGGTGCAGCAGAGGAAATAGGAGCAGCCATAACTTGCGGAACACTTTGGTTCAAATGTGCAGTGCGAGTCAGCAGGGTTTGCAAGGCTAGTGCAAATTGATCCAAGCGGTGATCCTGTTCATCCATCCTGGAAATTATTTTCAGGTAAAGGTGGATTAATGGCCCTTGCGTAATGTCAGGGTGCCAGGAATCAGACTGAGACGAGAAGTGCAAAAATAATCACACCTTTTTTAATAGCAAAAAATAATAAAAAGGCCACAAGTCAAATAACAAGCCAAGAATCAAAACCACAGCTGGTAGTCAGATGAGCCGAATCAGGAGCCAAAGCGAGTAGTCAGACGAGCCGGAATCAGGAACAAGGAGAACAGCAGAGTCAGGAACAATCCAGGGATCAGGAACCAGGAGGGACGTCAGACAGCCAGGTAATACACAGGAGCTCTCACAAAAGAGGTCTGAGACAATGCAAGGGCAAAGCATACTGAACAGAAGCCCTTTAAATAATAAGTGATGACTGCATCCTGTCTCACACGGATGATGTACACCAGTCTGGCCATAAAAGGAAGTGCAGGAAATGAGCAGCATCACACAGTATGCACCAGAGTCAGCAAGAGAGGTGAGTAAAATGGCTGCCAGCAGCACATGGCAAACAAAACAGGGAAAAAACCCTGACACTGTGCTATTGAATAATCTTGCGCTAACAATCATCCTGGCACCATGTCTTTACTATTTATGTGCCTATTTTAATCACGAGTAAAGAAAAAAACGACACCAAATTAAAGCAACCATAAGACAGAGAAAAATGTTCATGATTAATCAAAAGCCCATATTGTGTCTTCCTCATTATTTGTAGCTATATATGGAAAGGTATCCACCACTAATTTCATGGTTGGACTATGGAGCCTTGTGTACAACTGTTCAGCCATGGAAACCAATTTCATAAAGCTCCTGACACACAGTTCATGTGCTGTTGCTGCTTCCACGGTTAGTTTAAAACTTACGTGATACATGGCTTCAGCACTCGGCATAACCTCTTAAGTTTGTGTGGTCTGCCACTTTGTGGTTGGACTATTTTTGCTCATATAGGTGCTTCTACTTCACAATGATAGCACTTAAAATTGATTGGGGCAGAAATTTCACCAAACTAACTTATGGCAAAGGTGGCATCCTATGACAGTGCCACGTTTAAAGTCACTAAGCTCTTCTTTAGGACCCATTGTAACCATGGAGATTTCATGGTTATGTGCTGGATTTTCTCCAGCTGTTAGCAAAGGGGGTGGCTGAATCACCTAAACTCAATAAATAGTAATTATACAGCCATATGGTATATATTGTTGCATAAGGTATTTCACATATTAAGCGAGAACCGATAGCAACAAAGGAAAACAATAATTACAACAGTGATACTTAGTAAACAAAGTATCTTGAGAACCTTGCCATGGGCATTCCGGAGCTTTCTGGAGATGTGGTCAGAATTTCTTACCTACACTTAGGCTCAGCATGCAGAATTAATAAAGGCTCTATTGATCCTAAAAGTAACTTGTCCAGTGGTCATGTCTCGCTATTTCACAGCTGATGAGGTTATCTCACTGTTATTCTTTTTTCCCCCCTTTTAACTGTTTTCAAGTTTTCTATTAGAGTGGACTGATTTATAGAGGGAGACTTTTTTTATGTAAAGTATTGAAGTTATATTTATGATGTTTGTACCCTTCACAGTGAAACGTGTTCTGTCCCAAGAAGTGAACAATTACGAGACAGATTGATTATAATAGAGAGTGACTCACAGCTCATTGATGAGACAAGGGGTTGTGCAAATCTTTTTAATTCAGCAACTTTCTAGTTGTGTTTCTTCAAGATATTCGTTTCACAAATGGGCTTTAATGAATCTAGGCCAACCTTGTGACAGTGTTAGAGAGGGCTGTGATGCCACCCAAAATCTTACACAGCAATTCACAGATTTACCCTTTTCCATTTGAATAATAAAATTGTACTTTTGTTCAACAAATCAGAAAACAGGACAACAGTGCATTGCTTTCATAGGGTGGTGCCACCAAGCCTTACTGTGAGACTAGGGCAGAGCAATGATTGCAAAGAAAAGCTGTGCTGCCTCATAACAACTTACATTTGGAAGATTATTACTTATTTTTTATAATGTAAACCAGCTTTTCTATATGCTTGGCATAAGATATTGGTGTTTGCTGTCCCTTTAATGTCAAATTAAACAAGAGTCTGTCACGTAAGAGCACTAATTAAATGGACACAAAACCCAATTTTTGTTTCCTTCATGATTCAGATAGAGTATATAATTTGAAACAACTTTCCAAATTACTCCTACTATCAATTTTGCTTTATTTTCTTGATATCCTTTATTGAAGGAGCAGCAAAGCAGTACTGGGAGCTAGCTGAACACTTTAGTAAGCCAATGATGAGAGGTATATATATGCAGCCACCAATGACCAGCTAGCTCCCAGCTCCTAAGCCTACCTAGGTCTACTTTTCAACAACGGATACCAGGGGAACAAAACAATTTAGATAATAGAAGTAAATTTTAAAGTTTTTTTAAAAAATTGAATACTCTTCCTGAATCATGAAATATTTTTTGGGGGGGTTTTATGTCTCTTTAAAGTGACATTATACACTAGATTTTTCTTTGCTTAAATGTTTTGTTGATGATCCATTTATATAGACCATACAGTTTAAAAAAAAAAAAAAAAGTATAGTTTTGCCTATTTTTAAATAACATTGCGCTGATTTTCAGACTCCTAACCAAGCCCAAAGTTTTAGAAATAGTCTGATGTCTACCTACTCCAGTTTGCTCCTGTTTGTATAAAGGGTCTTTTTATATGCAGAGGAAGGGGGAGCGGGAGTGTCAGTTTTTTTTCTATATACAACCATTTTCACTGGGTGTCCCAGCCTAACCTTTTTAACAGAGCTAAACTGGGAGCTTCTAAGTTTTTAAAAGGTTTTATACTGGAGTGGATTTTTATACCAGTATCTGTGCATACAGGGAGTGCAGAATTATTAGGCAAATGAGTATTTTGACCACATCATCCTCTTTATGCATGTTGTCTTACTCCAAGCTGTATAGGCTTGAAAGCCTACTACCAATTAAGCATATTAGGTGATGTGCATCTCTGTAATGAGAAGGGGTGTGGTCTAATGACATCAACACCCTATATCAGGTGTGCATAATTATTAGGCAACTTCCTTTCCTTTGGCAAAATGGGTCAAAAGAAGGACTTGACAGGCTCAGAAAAGTCAAAAATAGTGAGATATCTTGCAGAGGGATGCAGCACTCTTAAAATTGCAAAGCTTCTGAAGCGTGATCATCGAACAATCAAGCGTTTCATTCAAAATAGTCAACAGGGTCGCAAGAAGCGTGTGGAAAAACCAAGGCGCAAAATAACTGCCCATGAACTGAGAAAAGTCAAGCGTGTAGCTGCCAAGATGCCACTTGCCACCAGTTTGGTCATATTTCAGAGCTGCAACATCACTGGAGTGCCCAAAAGCACAAGGTGTGCAATACTCAGAGACATGGCCAAGGTAAGAAAGGCTGAAAGACGACCACCACTGAACAAGACACACAAGCTGAAACATCAAGACTGGGCCAAGAAATATCTCAAGACTGATTTTTCTAAGGTTTTATGGACTGATGAAATGAGAGTGAGTCTTGATGGGCCAGATGGATGGGCCCGTGGCTGGATTGGTAAAGGGCAGAGAGCTCCAGTCCGACTCAGACGCCAGCAAGGTGGAGGTGGAGTACTGGTTTGGGCTGGTATCATCAAAGATGAGCTTGTGGGGCCTTTTCGGGTTGAGGATAGAGTCAAGCTCAACTCCCAGTCCTACTGCCAGTTTCTGGAAGACACCTTCTTCAAGCAGTGGTACAGGAAGAAGTCTGCATCCTTCAAGAAAAACATGATTTTCATGCAGGACAATGCTCCATCACACGCGTCCAAGTACTCCACAGCGTGGCTGGCAAGAAAGGGTATAAAAGAAGAAAATCTAATGACATGGCCTCCTTGTTCACCTGATCTGAACCCCATTGAGAACCTGTGGTCCATCATCAAATGTGAGATTTACAAGGAGGGAAAACAGTACACCTCTCTGAACAGTGTCTGGGAGGCTGTGGTTGCTGCTGCACGCAATGTTGATGGTGAACAGATCAAAACACTGACAGAATCCATGGATGGCAGGCTTTTGCGTGTCCTTGCAAAGAAATGTGGCTATATTGGTCACTGATTTGTTTTTGTTTTGTTTTTGAATGTCAGAAATGTATATTTGTGAATGTTGAGATGTTATATTGGTTTCACTGGTAAAAATAAATAATTGAAATGGGTATATATTTGTTTTTTGTTAAGTTGCCTAATAATTATGCTCAGTAATAGTCACCTGCACACACAGATATCCCCCTAAAATAGCTATAACTAAAAACAAACTAAAAACTACTTCCAAAACTATTCAGCTTTGATATTAATGAGTTTTTTGGGTTCATTGAGAACGTGGTTGTTGTTCAATAATAAAATTAATCCTCAAAAATACAACTTGCTTAATAATTCTGCACTCCCTGTATTATTCTTTATAGTAGTGTCTATTACATGCAGTTATATGAAAATTAGTGTATACTGTCCCTTTAAGCATTTTAAAAATATTATTGTATGAAGAAAGTTCATATTTGTGTAAAGCTGTTCTGTGGGATGGACCCTCATTGGCAGATAAAGACATTTTCCATAACTTTATTGGTGGGCGCAAACACACCCCTCACACATAGAAATGAAACATTTTATATTCAGAACAAGTTAATGAACATCCATTACAAATGCATTTTACAATGTTCTTTTTTAGCTGTAGCACAGTCTCCTATAGCAGGTGCCGGCTGGTGACTGGTCTGTCCATTCATACATCAGTGAGGTTGTCAGCTTTTTGACAGCTGTGTATTGCACTTCCCTTTAGCTTGCACAATACAGAGAAGCATCACTCTGTATTGTGCACACTAAACTGAAGTGCATGAAACGGCTTGTCAAAGAGACAATAATATTAGTGATCTAGGAATGCGCACTTCTACTTGTAAGGGGTTTAACTAGGGTTGCCACCTCGGCAATGTTTTCCTGGACACATGAGTTACACATGATGCAGGGTAAGCAGAGGGGAACATGCATTGCACACCTAAAGCACATGAATAGTGACCCTGGATAGCACTATTCATGTTCCTCCCTGCACACCCTGCAGCATGTGTAACTCATAAGTGTCCAGGAAAACATGGCTGAGGTGGCAACCCTAGGTTTAACCCCTTAAGTGTGGATGATGACACTATGGCCTCTAGTTATCAAGCCGTCAACCTCAAATACGCTGGAATTCCGCAGCGTATTTGTGGTGAGGCTGATTCGCCTAAGTTATCAAGCCCTACACACCGGCAAAAGTAGAATTTAGTGACGTAAGCTTCGATGCGCCGGACTCAGTCCGACACAGATCGATTCTTACATCACTCCAGATGTTCCGCACACAAGTTCGGCACAATCTGACTACTTTTGCTAGTTATCAAAAAACTAGCAGGTACGCTCGGCACTTTTCCGTCCCAGTGTACCTGGTTTTCAATCCGCTGCCTCCAGGGCCATAGGAATCAATGGGAGTCTGACCATAGCGAAAGTTCATGTTCGCTGCTGCCCGACATCCCATTGATTCCTATGGGAGCTGTCTACACCTAACACCCTAACATGTACCCCGAGTCTAAACACCCCTAATCTGTCCCCCCCTACACCGCCGCAACTAAATAAAGTTATTTCCCCCTAAACCGCCGCTCCCGGAGCCCGCCGAAACTCTAATAAACTGATTAACCCCATTAACCGCCGCTCCCGGACCCCGCCGCCACTATAATAAATATGTTAACCCCTAAACCGCCGCTCCCGGACCCCGCCGCCACTATAATAAATGTATTAACCCCTATCCTGCCCCCCTATACCGCCGCCACCTATAATACATTTATTAACCCCATCCTGCCCCCCCCACACCGCCGCCACTATAATAAAATTATTAACCCCTAAACCTAAGTCTAACCCTAACCCTAACACCCCCCTAACTTAAATATTAATTAAATACATCTAAATATTATAACTCTTATTAACTAAATGAATCCTATTTAAAACTAAATACTTACCTTTAAAATAAACCCTAATATAGCTACAATATAAATAATAATTATATTGTAGCTATCTTAGGATTTATTTTTATTTTACAGGCAACTTTCAATTTATTTTAACTAGGTACAATAGCTATTAAATAGTTATTAACTATTTAATAGCTACCTAGTTAAAATAAAGAGAAATTTACCTGTAAAATAAAAACTAACCTAAGTTACAATTACACCTAACACTACACTATACTTAAATAAATTATTCCTATTTAAAACTAAATACTTACCTGTAAAATAAACCCTAAGATAGCTACAATGTAATTAATAATTACATTGTAGCTATTTTAGGATTTATATTTATTTTACAGGTAACTTTGTATTTATTTTAGCTAGTTAGAATAGTTATTAAATAGTTATTAACTATTTAATAACTACCTAGCTAAAAGAAATACAAAATTACCTGTAAAATAAATCCTAACCTAAGTTACAATTAAACCTAACATTACACTATCATTAAATTAATTAAATAAATTACCTACAAATAACTACAATTAAATACAATTAAATAAACTAACTAAAGTACAAAAAAATAAAAAAACTAAGTTACAAAAAATAAAAAAAACTAAGTTACAAACATTTCAAAAAGATTACAACAATTTTAAGCTACTTACACCTAATCTAAGCCCCCTAATAAAATAACAAAGCCCCCCAAAATAAAAAAAATGCCCTACCCTATTCTACATTAAAAAGTTAACAGCTTTATTACCTTACCAGCCCTTAAAAGGGCCTTTTGCGGGGTATGCCCCAAAGAAAACAGCTCTTTTGCCTGTAAAATAAAAATACAACCCCCCCCCAACATTATAACCCACCACCCACACACCCCTACTGTAACCCAAACCCCCCTTAAATAAACTTAACACTACCCCCTGAAGATCATCCTACCTTTAGCCGTCTTCAGCCAGCTGACCACCGATGGAACAGAAGAGGACATCCGCAGTGGCCGAAGTCTTCATCCAAGGGGATTTAATCAGCCAATCAGATTGAAGTTAAATCCGATTGGCTGATCCAATCAGCCAATAACATTAAGCTTGCATTCTATTGGCTGTCCCGATCAGCCAATAGAATGCGAGCTCAATCTGATTGGCTGATTGGATCAGCCAATCGGATTGAACTTCAATCTGATTGGCTGATTCAATAAGTCAATCAGATTTTTCCTACCTTAATTCCGATTGGCTGATAGAATCCTATCAGCCAATCGGAATTCGAGGGACGCCATTTTGACATCACTTAAAGGAACCGTCATTCGTCGTTAGTCCGTCGGTAGAAGAGGATGGCTCCGCGTCGGCTCGTCTGAAGATGGCTCCGCTCCGGATGGATGAAGATTGAAGATGCTGCCTGGATGATGACTTCAATCGGATGGAAGACTTCTTCAGCGCCCCTTGGATGATGACTTCAATCGGATGGAAGACTTCGGCCGCTGCGGATGTCCTCTTCTGTTCCATCGGTGGTCGGCTGGCTGCAGACGGCTAAAGGTAGGATGATCTTCAGGGGGGTAGTGTTAGGTTTATTTAAGGGGGGTTTGGGTTAGAGAAGGGGTGTGTGGGTGGTGGGTTTTAATGTTGGGGGGGTTGTATTTTTATTTTACAGGCAAAAGAGCTGTTTTCTTTGGGGCATGCCCCGCAAAAGGTCCTTTTAAGGGCTGGTAAGGTAATAGAGCTGTTAACTTTTAAATGTAGAATAGGGTAGGGTATTTTTTATTTTGGGGGGCTTTGTTATTTTATTAGGGGGCTTAGATTAGGTGTAAGTAGCTTAAAATTGTTGTAATATTTTTGAAATGTTTGTAACTTTTTTTTTGTAACTTATTTTTTTTTTTTTTTTTACTTTAGTTAGTTTATTGAATTGTATTTAATTGTAGTTATTTGTAGGTAATTTATTTAATTAATTTAATGATAGTGTAGTGTTAGGTTTAATTTTAACTTAGGTTAGGATTTATTTTACAGGTAATTTTGTATTTCTTTTAGCTAGGTAGTTATTAAATAGTTAATAACTATTTAATAACTATTCTAACTAGCTAAAATAAATACAAAGTTACCTGTAAAATAAATATAAATCCTAAAATAGCTACAATGTAATTATTAATTACATTGTAGCTATCTTAGGGTTTATTTTACAGGTAAGTATTTAGTTTTAAATAGGAATAATTTATTTAAGTATAGTGTAGTGTTAGGTGTAATTGTAACTTAGGTTAGTTTTTATTTTACAGGTGTATGGCGGGCAGATTAGGGGTTAATAAGTTTAACATAGGTGGTGGCGGGGTCCGGGAGCGGCGGTTTAGGGGTTAAACAATTTATTTAGTTGCAGCGGGGTCCGGGATTGGCAGGATAGGGGTTAATAAATTTATTATAGGTGGTGACGGTGTATGGGGGGGCAGATTAGGGGTTAATAAGTTTAATATAGGTGGCGGCAGGGTCGGGGATAGGCAGGGGTTAAACAATTTATTTAGTTGCGGCGGGGTCCTGGATAGGCAGGATAGGTGTTAATAAATTTATTATAGGTGGCGGCGGTATAGGGGGGGGCAGGATAGGGGTTACTAGGTATAATGTAGGTGGCGGTGGGCTCCGGGAGCTGCAGTTTAGGGGTTAATACATTTATTATAGTTGCGGCGGTGTCTGGGAGCTGCGGTTTAGGGGGGCTCCGGGGGCGCCGGTATAGGGGGAAGAACAGTGTAGTTTAGTGTGGGTGCTTAGTGACAGCTTGTCAATAAAGCTGTCAAAAAACTGAAGAGCAGCGAGATCGGATGAGTGATAACTATCACAGTCCGCTGCTCATCGCCCCGTACTTGGTGCGCGGCTTTTTGACAGCTTTATTGATAACTTTGGAGAGTGTATTCAGGTCCACGGCGGCGATGGTAGGCGAGCTTAGGCGGGCGTATTGGGGCCGGCGATGGCAGGTAAGTAGACACGTTGATAACTAGAGGCCATTGTTTTTAGGGTGGATGACCAATCCCTGGAAACTCAGAAGTGTCGGACTACAGGGTTTAAGGGATCTGGATGGCAAACGGTGTGTGTCTTGAGGGTTTAAAGTAAACGCACACATAATAAAACATTTCTTTTGATTGAGGTGGTCTCTAGGCACTTCTAATGGGTAATCAGACCCTTGTTTTAAAGCACCTCTTTAAAATAAACCCCTATATAAGTTTTAATAACCAGGTGATCACTGTGGTGATGCCCATTTAAGGCTCAGGCTCAGCAGTTAAATGGTTAAATAAGTGACAGCTTTAAAGATAGTTGCATGTTCTGGAGGTAACAATAGCTACAGCAGCTTAATGTCCCTTTAATACATGAGCTATTTTGTTCTGCTTGTTGCAATCGGCTGTTATCCAGCTGCACATTGTATATGTCAGAACAATGGCTAATTATAATACACAGTACACTGTTAATTTGTAGCTGTCTCCCAATCATTCTCTGTGATATAGTAAGAGACATTGGAAAAGTCTTTTAAAGTGTTTGATAAGGTAATTCCAGGAAATGATCCCAGCTGATTATTGTGCATTATATTGCCAGGAAAAGCTGAAATCCCAGGAGCTTAGGGCAATGGACCAAAGACTTACAATTCAAATGAATGTTAAAGGGACAGTCTAGTCAAAAATAAACTTTCATGATTCAGATAGGGCATATCATTTTAAACAACTTTCCAATGTACTTTTATCATCAAAGTTGCTTTGTTCTCTTGGTATTCTTAGTTGAAAGCTAAACCTAGGAGGCTCATATGTTAATTTCTTAGCCCTTGAAGGCCGCCTCTTGTCTGAATGCATTTATGTCATTTTTTCACAACTAGAGGGCGTTAGTTCATGTGTGCCATATAGATAACATTGTGTTCATGCCTGTGGAGTTACCTAGGAGTCAGCACTGATTGGCTAAAATGCAAGTCTGTCAAAAGAACTGAAATTAGAGTGCAGTCTGCAGAGGCTTAGATACAAGGTAATCACAGAGGTAAAAAGTATATTAATATAACTGTGTTGGTTTTGCAAAACTGGAGATAGATAATAAAGGGATTATCTATCTATCTTTTTTTTTTTTTTAATAACTTTATTTTCACAGATCCAAACAGAGAGAGACAATACAAATCACCGCAGTAAACATAGTACAAAGATGTTTTTACATAATTGATCTTGCAGCAAGTAGTGATGAAGAGTACCTGTAAGTATTATTCAGCTCTCTCCTCCTGGGCCTGTTCACATTTTCTAAATAAACCAACTGGGAAAGATGGGTAGGGTAGGGGGGGCGAGGGTGCGAAAGGGAGGAGAAAAGAGGGGAGGGGGGAAAAGGAGAGGGGGGAGGGAGGGGGGAACCTGGGATTGGGGATGGGTTAGAAGTTAGGTAGTGGAGGGGTAGGGCAGGAATAGGGGCAGGGTGGGGTCTAAGGGGTAGGAGAGGAGGGGGGGGAGAAAGAGGGGAAACAAGGGAGAGTAAACAACTATTTGAGAACCTAGTTTCACAGTAGGTGGCACCTGCTACTTTTGTCGAAGTTTTTTGTTTTTTAATCCATCTAACCATTTATTACTGGGATGCCATCCTTAGGAACCTTGCATAGAGGCTAATGCCAGGCAATCATTACATTCAGTTAAGCTAAATGTCTTGTAACTATTCATTTCAAACGAAACCGTGAACAAACATGTCAAAATATTGATATACAGATAACAGTCCTGGTACGAATAAACCACAAGCTACAGACTACAAGTTCCATGCCTTGTGCAGTTCAATGAACAGCTATGGTCAATCCTTCAGCCTACCTCAAAGCTTCTGCCATTGATAGAGAGAGGAAGGTGGGGGTGGGGGGGGGGGGCAAAGACTGATGGTGATGATGATGATGAGGGGGGGGGGGAAGGAAGTGGGGGGGGTCTCGGGGGTCCAGCAGCCAGCCTGCGAGTGGTCAGTCTCCATATCTTGGCCACAGTCTGGGGTCTGACGTTGTCAGGGGAGTAGGTGTCGGTTGCTATGTTGGAAGTCAGAGGTTTCCTTCAGTCAGGGGCCATCGGCCCCTCAGTTGTTCAGTCATAAGGTAGGTGCTGTTGAGAAAGGGGGTCAAGAGGTGTCATCTAATGCCCGGAGCGAGATACATTAGGTAGGGTTCCCACTTGGACATGAAGTGCTTTACTCTCTTCTCCACATCTCCCTTAACATCTGCCTGTTCAACTAGGAGCTGAGTGTGTGTCAAACGTATGAGTTCGGTTATGTGTGGGGGCCTAGGTAGAATCCAATGCTTAAGAATTAATTTCCTGGACAGCAGTATGATGGCATTCGTGAAGCGGTCTGCTGGGGATGAGTGAGCGTGTCCTCTCAGGAAAAAGACCTCGTGTTGTGTAAGCTTAATGTGTTTGCCGCTAATTTTTGAGAGCCAGAATTGTACTTTTGCCCAGAATTGTGAGATTTTGGGGCATTCCCAGAATAAGTGCATTATGTCTGGATCCGGGAGGGAACATTTCAAACAGGAGTTGTTTGCGTTGGGTACCCATTTGGCTCGTAAGGCTGGTGTGATGTAACTGTTATGCATGAGTTTGAGATGTGATTCTCTAGTTTCCAAAGCCAAAGTGGCTCGTATTACCCGTTCAAAGCTATCCGTCAGTGTATCTGCATCTATGTCCCTGTGCATAGTGGCAGTCCATATGGCACTCAGGTGTCGTGTGACTTCTGTAGACATCTGCTGCATGATTAAGTCATAAATGTGGGAGATGGAGTGAGTTCCCTGTTTTGCTAAAGAACACAGGCTATCTATATGTGTGCGTTTCGTAATGTCTAGTCCGTCAGTTTGAAGCTTATGTACATAGTGGGTGCATTGCAGGTATGGGAAGGTACTATGGGGAGGGAGATCGTACTTTTGCTGGAGCGTAGCTAACGGATACACTTTGTTAAAGAGGGGGTCTATGAGTTGCGATACTGAGGTTAAGCCTTTCTCTCCCCAGGCCTTGAACGCCTGTGTGGTCATGCCTGGGAGAAAGGTCGGATTCCCCTGCAATGGGAGGTGCCTGGTAATAGTATGAGACAGACTCCACCATTTGCACAATCTCTTCCATGCCCTCAAGGGGTCTCGGAACAAGATATTATCCCTAACGTGGGGCGGCAATGAACGGAGTTCCGCATGTGGCAGGAAGGCTCGGGCTAGCGGGTATGTGAGATGTGTCTCTAGTTGTTTATCACCGAACATTGATGTACCCTCCAGCCACTCTAAGACTAACTTAGTCAGAGTGGACCAGTTGTACCACTCCACGTTAGGCAACCTAAGCCCACCTCGGATTGCCGGCATAGCCAGCTTTAGGCGACTAATCCTCTGTTTTTTGCCATTCCATATAAATCTGGAAAACATTGTGTTTACAGTCTGTGTGTCCTTTCGCGTGAGGAGAAGTGGCAACAGTTGGAGGGGATATAGCAATTTTTGGCATTGCTATCATCTTTATTAGGTTAGACCTTCCTGTGAGTGGGAGTGGGAGCCTGGACCAGCCGGTCAAGAGGACCTGCACCTGGGATTATCTATCTTTTTAAACAATACAGATTCTGGTGTAGACTGTCCCTTTAAAGGGACATTCAAAATGACAGTTTGGAATATAAATTGCTTAATTAAGCACAGTAAAACAATTGCAATTTACATTCAATAATTATTTTGTTTCCTTTTGCTGTATTTTAAGTTGGATATTCATGGAGTTGCCACATATTTCTTCCTCATTTGCAATTTGTTATCTTATCATTTCTACTGAAGCTAAACAATGGAGATTTTGGAAGATTGTGAAAAAAACTTATAACAAGGTATTTACTATTTGTTTAAGCAACATTTTTTGTTTTGTTTAGTCTACAAGAACACATTTTAAAATATATTGGGTCAGATAACAGGTAGCGCACTAACGATAGTGCGGGATAAGCAGTGTTGGAACTCGTTAACATATCTCCAACTTGTTATTACAAGTCCATAGTAAATCAAATTTACCAGAAAAAGGTTTGTTCGGTCGATAACGCTCTAGAACACGCATTTCTTTCAATGTTATATGCTAAATAGAACTGAAATTAGAAGTGGAAAGTTATGGGTTGCACGCAAGAGAAAGCCCAAATAACACTAAAATGATGTTACTTGATACCTGAGGTAAAGTGTAAGGGATACAAAATTAGAGTGCTACTTGTAATCTGGTTCACTATCTTCCTCTTATTAGAGAGATGGATCTTCCCAAGCTGAAAAAAGTAACCTTTGTTTTTTTGTGCTTGAGGACGGAGATGTTTTACTGTCCTCTAATAGAGATGGGATCTAAGCAATCTATTCTTAGGGAAGACTTTAACTTTCAAGTAGGAATTAAAAAAAAAATATTTCATGATTCAGATAGAGCATGCAAATTTAAACAACTTTCTAAATTACTCCTATTATCAATTTTTCCTAGTCTTCATGTCGGTGTTCTGCAATATTTCACTACCTTGTTACGTTGTCCTACCTACGTAACGCGTACAGCAAAGCCTACATCTAGATAAAGAACTTTCATGTCCGCCATATTTGTTTCAAAAGGAGGCTGATGTTAAAATAGTGATTGGATTCTGTATAATTTTCCGAACACGTTATATTTGGCTGTTTTCAGTGCAGATCTCGCTGAAACATAAATAATTAAAACATAAACACAAAATATTATGTATGGTATTAGCTTGTGATGATAGCGTTAATTTTATAAATACATTTTTTAGGCTATGTAACAAAAAATAATCTAAACATGTCTGTACCCTGAAAAAAATACATTTATAAAAGTAATGCTATCATCACAAACTAATAACATACATAATATTTTTTTTATTATGTTTTAATGTTTTATGTTTTAGCCAGATCTGCACTCAAAACAGCCAAATATAAACACCCAATCAAATATCAGCCTCCATTTGAAACAAAAATGGCGGATATGAAAGTGCTCTATCTTTCAGTACGCATTACGTAGGTAGGAAAACGTAACACAGTAGGCAGATATTACAGAACACCGGCAGCCACGGCAGACCACCTAGCGCTGCGCAGGGGGCAAATTGTGCAGCATTGGGCATCAATAAATAATTTTATATGTATTTGCTTATATACAAATTAACACATAAATATATATATATGTATATAAGCATATACATGTATATTTATAGAGAAAACTCAGTCCCCCATTGACCTTTGATATTTATTGTACATCTTAATGTACTGTTCTCTTAATTTTAGGGGCAATTGGGGTATCTTTTTATTTTTAACCTGAGATCTGTTATAGCTGGTTATTTAATGTGCAAACGTAAACAGGTAAATTTACTCCTTTACGGGTGCATTTTAAGATAGCACTCCACTCATAATTTGGCTAAAATGTTTAATTATAATATAACAATTTGGTAATTCTAATTGTAGCAAAATAACTTTGCAATATGCTCTGTACTTTCATTGTTTATAAACTTTCATGATTCATGTAATTTTAAACACATTTTCAATTTACCTTTCTTTTTTTTTTTCTTTTTTTCTTTTTTATTATTGAGTTTTAGTATATGATACAAAATACAATTAGTAATATAAATGGTGTACAAGTACAATAAAGAAGCAAAGTAAGATCATATCAGGTGTATCAACCGAAAAACACACAATTGGATCTATTGTATTACAGATAAAGTTAAGGTAAAAGACAGCATGTTTTTTAAACATATAAATAACATAACTGTAGTATAAATGTCGCTATATAACAAGCGTACTGATTTGTTTTTGGTAACCAACGTAAAAGTACTAAACCTCTATTTTAAATTTAAACATATATCTCTCATAGTTATTTGAAGCCACTCTTGGGCTTCTAGTAATTCAAATACAATTATTTAGGAGTGTAATATTAAGCTATTTACCAAATAGAAATATTGAATATAAGACATGTGGATTATAAATGAAAATAAGAATAACATATTATTTGTTAGCATATATGGGTAGCTTAAGGAAAGATAATTAAAGAAATATAATAACAAGCGTGGTATAAGTCTCTGGATTAATCAAAAGAACCAGAGTACTATATAAGGGGGGAGGGGGGGAGTATGAGTCCAGCCGATTAACTATATGAAATAACTTTTATAAGGCCTGTTTATGAAGGGGGTACTATATGTGCTTAGTGCATTATATCTGTTAAAATACTAATAATTAATAGGTTGAGCACAAAATGGAGGTAATCTATAGTTAGAACGTGAAACTAATACTGCTTCTATATAGAATACATTGTGGCTTATATTAGCTCATGACTAAAGTGCAGATGTTATAGATACTGTATCAATGGTGGAAAGACTCAGGGATAGAAATCATTATCAATGATAATGTAAAATGTTGAGGACTGTGTTGCTACAGTATATAAAAATATAATTGTATCTGCTACAAAGACTGGTATTTTCCATTTTCTCATCCAATTAAACTTTTCAACTGGGTATGGGCCCTCTATCCAGCAACAGGTGACTGTATTTTCAAGCAGGAAATCTATCAAAACTAGAAATAATCCGTGCCAAACCAAGAGACAACAAAATAGGTCAATTCACATGATATTGAGATATCTAAACAATATGGTTAGCTTCCTCACTCACATCTACACTATGGTAGACCTCTATTATGTTACCTATTCTAATGTACTATCAATGCTTTTAACATAGAAAGAAAAACAAGAAAAAGTCATAACCTGTACATATGTTTCTGAATGCCTGGCTAAAGAGATATATAATCCTACATACTTAGTTTTGTTACAGCTCCTTAAGTGTGCTTAAGTAGGGAAACAGCAGAATATGATAATAATAATAATAAACATGGTTCTATATATTTTGTCATAGCATAATACTTGGACTAGTCATTGGATTTTACCTATCAACCTGTAAATAGAAAAGGCATTATACAGAATACAGGGCTTATGACATTAACAAACAAAGCGTAATTATTTTAAAATACTTAAAATGGTGGTTTGAAAAAAAAAAGAAAAGACTGTAATTTATTGTATCCCTGTTCTAAGCATGTTATACATTGTGACTCAATACAGATTTAACCCCTCAAATAATAACAGTGCATAGCTAGACAATAATATGCTCTATCACAGCTAGAATAGAAGTTAAACTCGGTGCCACCCTAACGAAAGAATAAGGAGCATAAGCATAATAAAATCATAGAGGTGACTAGTATTTAAACATTCTAAACGTACTTACCTTGTGGGCAGCCTTATTTACAATTAGAAATAGCCAGAATCCATGTATGTAAGATTATAGGAGAAGCACATTTGACTTATGCATGCACAAACAAATATATAAATGTAACAGTAAAGGGGATAACCAATCTTGCCAATGTAGATTGTAAAATACTAGACTAACTGAGTAGCAATTAGGACTCCAGGTAAAACCGTTAATTGTAATCTGGCCGTTTGCCTTAATTTATACTGGGAAATACCCTGGATCATCATCAATGAGTCTAATGTGGGCGAAAATGAAGAGTTCACACTGTTTATATCATTGGGTCCAGCATGGAAGAAGTTATTAAGTTCTCAACAGGTACATTGATTTGCAGATATACAGCGAAGTGTGCCAAATAACTTGCTGCATTCTATCCTATGTCTGTCCTCTGTGTTGCCACCTCAGCCTTGAGACATACATCTGGTTGAATGAGCGTCGATTTAGAAGGGCAAGTACTCCAGAATGAGCCAGTTAACAGTGGATTCTAGTAATGTCAATTGTGCAGACACCTGCATAGTGCCTCTGTAAGTCGCTAAACATTTTAGCGAGGAGGTAACAGCAACAGTTGTAATCTGACGTGAGGTTTTTCCTTTCTTACTCACGAGTATAAGTTAGTCAGAGGACCTAGTATTGGTAATTTGCAGGCCTGTAGTATCCAAGATAGAAACCTTGTCTTCCATTATGTTGTTAACCTGTACTGGAGAAGATTGAAGCTGTAGTGATGCATCTTCTACTTTTCCCAACTCAATAAGATCTCTAAGGGGCCACGCATTGTCTGGAAGTTTGTCAGCCAAGCGGTCCTGGCGGTTTAACCTCTGGTCAGTATTCTCCGTGGTCACAGACGGCATTGTAATATTTGTAACACATCGATACAGCTCCTGTTGTAATTTATGGAAGTGCTGTTGTAGAAGTTTCATGTTCCCCCTTTTCCAGGGTTGTGATGATGTTGAGGTCTTTCTAGCGAAGCTTCACTAGATCCCTGTATCCCAGATTTCTATATATGCCTCTTTTGGTCCCTGTAGAAGTGGTTAAGCTAGGCTAATGTCGGTTATGCTGCGAGGTGCTGTGACGCAGTTATAAACTGCCATTACATATTCTCAATGATGTACGGGGCCGCTGCCCAAAAATTATTATTATTATTCCTCGTAGGTAGTAGATTTAGAAAGTTACTGCTCCACTTTTTAGCATGATTGTGAGCTATAAAGATGCGCTTTAGATTTTTTTTTATCCTCCTTGCACAGAGCTTCTCTGTTAAGCGGCCATTCTTGTCGACGTTCGGCTCCGCCCCCTTAATTTACCTTTCTAATTTGCTTCATTCTCTTGGTATCATTTGTTAAGCTAACACTTTAAACTTATTTCTTCAAGATTTAAACATCTAATATAATTTAAAAAATGCATCTACATGCTATTCTCAGGCTAACCATTTCTTTAACTTCATCAATTTGTCTAGCAATAGTTTACCATTTAATGCCCTTTAAAGGATGACTAAATACAGTAGAATTGAATAACTGACAAATACACAATACAACAATAAGGCAATAGCACTTACTTTGAATTTGAATTGATCAGTAGAATATTTCAATTTTTATACGCCCGTCGCCAGCCAATCACTAAATGCATATATATGTATACAGTGTGTACGTCTGCACATGCTCAGTAGGAACTGGAGACTGAGAAAGTGTGCATATAAAAATAATCCAGAAAGTTTAATTTTTACTTTAGTGGCCCTTTAATAGCATAGAACAGAGCATTGTACAAGTGCATAGAAGCCAATAAAATGTAGAAAAAGATGCTGCATTAGTCTTTATCAATATTCTATTGGTGCATATCAGAGCATACTTACCAATCAGCAGTATTTAGCTGCTTTAAGCATTCTTTTAAATCAACAAGCTCAGCACCACGTGCACTGTTTCTTGCCTATCACTGCCCTGAAAGAATGGCTGAAGCAGTCTTCTTTCATGACTCAGATAGAGAATACAATATTAAAAAAGGTTACAATTTACATTTATTATCAAATTAGCTTTGTTCTCTTGTTATTCTTTGTTGAAGAGATAGCTAGATAGGTAGCATGTACACGTCTGTAACACAACACAACAGGAAATAGCGCTGCCATCTAGTGTTCTTTTTAATGTATAACATGGATGCAAAACTGCTGCCATATAGTACTGTAGACAAGTGGACACTCCTGAACTTACTTTTCTGATTTTCAACAAAAGGATACCAAGAAAACTAAGACAAATTGATAATAGAAGTAAATTGGAAAGTTGTTTAAAATTGTGTGTTCTAGCTGAGTCATGAAAGAAAAAAATTGGGTTTTATGCCCCTTTAATGCGGTGTTGAAAAAGCTTCTGCACTGGTGTATGCTGGGGATGTACAGTGTTATAAAGAGCTTAGTAAATAAAAGTTAAAGGACCATTAAATGCTGAATTGCATAATTTACAAGTGAATAATTGTAATGGCACCGAATTTCAAATAAGCAGTAAATTTTCTTTTTTGGAAATTTATTTTTTTCTCCCATTTTCCTGCCCCCTGTACCATGTGACAGACATCAGCCAATCAGAGACTAGTATACGTGTATCCTGTAAACTTGTGCACATGCTCAGTAGGAGCATGTTCCCCAGAAAGTGTGTATTTAAAAAGAATTTTCAAAATTTGATAATAGAAATAAATTGGAAAGGGTTTTAAAACTGCACACTCTTTCTGAATCATAAAAGTTTATTTTGACTTGATTGTCCCTTTAAAGGGACAGCCAAGTCCAAAAAAAACCTTTCATGATTCATATAGGGCATGTAATTTTAAACAACTTTCCAATTAACTTTTATCACCAATTTGTTCTCTGGTATTCTTAGTTAAAAGCTAAACCTAGGAGGTTCATATGCTAATTTCTTAGACCTTGAAGACCGCCTTTAATCTAAATGCATTTTGACATGTTTTCATCACTAGAGGGCGTTAGTTCATGTGTTTCATATAGATAACATTGAGGTCATGCACGTGAATTTACCGAGAAGTGAGCACTGATTGGCTAAAATGAAAGTCTGTCAAAAGAACTGATATAAGGGGGCAGTTTGCAGAGGCTTAGATACAAAGTAAACACAGAGGTAAAATGTGTATTATTATAACTGTGTTAGTTATGCAAAACTAGGGAATGGGTAATAAAGGGATTCTCTATCTTTTAAAACAACACAATTCTGGTGTTGACTGGCCCTTTAAAGGGATAGTATACAGTAAAATTGTTTTTGCCTTAATGTATTTCCAATGACTTGTTATACCAGCTGCAAAGTATACAATATATGAGAAATTGCATGTTCAGGTTTGTTTGTGGATATGAAATTGCTGGTTTTGTGCTTTAAAACCACAACCTATTGAAAAGGGTTGAGCTTGCAGGTAAAATGAGATCTCATTATGTTATCACTTTGTGTATACACACATGCATCCTTATCTGTTGTAAACCAAACCCCAATACTTTGAGAGAACAATGGACAATTCAATACACTCTAGCAGATAAAATAGATAATATGGAACAAATTAAAGGGGATAACATTTTTGGGTAACCTGTTCCTTTAAGATCTGGATTTGAAACAGTATAGGGAACTTGGGTAGGGACATGCTGCGAGGTGCAGCACAAGGTGGCTTAAGATAAGTTTGTTGAGGAATATGCCTATTTTAAGCATTAATTACATTTGGACATAAGTGGACCAGATTTCCATTCGTATATAATAATATCAGTATGGTGAATTGTACTGTATTGTAAAATACATTTTAGCACCTGAAGAATAACACAGTAATGCAATGACATCATGTTAGCATGACAGTAACATACATTTATTTGTGGGGGAGGAAGTCAAAAAAGGATATCTAGAGGGGGGCGGAGCAAGTCGCCGAGCTGGCAAGTCGCATCTCTAGGGAGCTCTACAATGGATTATAACTCTCAGTAATTTTATCTAATTCTGGCTCACTTTTAAGAGAAAATACTGGCTCATAAGGATATAGAGATGAGTTCTGACCCTTGTAGTAGTGGTTAAAAAACCTTGGAAGTGGGACTTTAGCCTCTACCACCTAATTACGCTACAAGGAAAACTGCAGCTTATAGAGTACAATAGCTATCAGGCATCGGAACCAACAGGGTGTTCACTTTACAACGTGCATTAAAGGATAATGTCTACAAAACAGCTGGAAGAAGAGATGTCTGAGCAATGGGAGTGTCACTTCTCTGAAATATTAGTACTAGTTTCAAGATGGCTCACACAATCGACGGCGCAACTTCCAAACCAAGATGGCAACGTATCGCTACTATGCGCTATTACACCTATGAAGCCTGACTGCTCGATGATAGACACTAAGGCCTCGATGAGCTGTGCAGCCAGTGTGGAGATCCGGAATCCACCCGAGTTACAACCGCTTCAGCCAAAACAATTGCCCAGGCTAGACTATTCTTCAATAACTACGCAATCAAGCTCTGGGACTGGGAGCCGGCATACAGCGAGTGCTGCAATGTTAGAGCAGATGCAGGAGAAACAGACCGTTGCGGTGAGCATCAGAGAATCCTCCAGAGGAGACCACCTACCTGCGGTTGACTATGAGGTGAAGGGCAACAGGTCTGCATCGGTAACCACAGTGAAAACACCCCTGATACTGTCCATACTTAATAACTTACGATGTGATGGTAAGCTTGGTAGCGACTTCATCTCTACGGCCTCCTTCATGTACACAGCATTCCACGTTGTCCCGGCAGCGGAGAAGGGAGCTATGGAGGGACTATTATTCTCGGACACTGAGCCAGTGTTTCCTAGAGGCATCGGCTGAAGGACTCCTGCTATAGCTCCCTACAACCATTATGTTTTGTATGGGTTTACTCACTGATTTGGAGAATTGATTTGTTAACCCTTTAAAGTGTTCACTTCTATATTTTTTGACTCCTTAGCTTGTTTATAGTATATACTAATGCCCTGGGTGTGCTAATTTCTACACTTCAGAGAGCCAGATGCGTTAAGATGTATTTTAGCCCAAGTTTGGCCATCGCATTAGTGCTTATTGCAGGGGATATTTTTACAGCTGTAGAGACATTTTATGTACTGGATCCATATAACGTTATGCTTGCCTGTGTCTGAACAGTGAGCCTTGCCTTCTCTAGTGATTGCCCTCAATCTGCTGCCTACTCACCCTTAACGTCCACAGAACTGTGTATGTCCACTCATTATCATAAATCAAATATGCAGACTTTTAAGCCACAAGATACTGCTTAGTTCTCCCAGGTTGTGCCATATCTACAGCTTAACCTTGCCTATATATCATATTTCAAATAGTTTAAAACTATATACAATAATTGCTTTACATGTTTAAACGGTGGCAGGAATTTTTGCAGAATATTTATTGATGTTGTTTTTTAATGTTAACTGACTTAGGCTAGAGGGATGGGATTTTATAAGCTACGCTACTTATTTTAGGTGCTCCAATGCCTCTTGCCACTTATTGAAAATTTTATGTAGAAGCTTGACATCCTTTTCTCAATCCTAATGTCCTACAAAACTGTCCCTGTGAGGCCTGTGTCCCCTCCTTTCTACTAAATCCCCTCTGTTTGAATCGGTCTCTAGTCGCTGGGTATAGGGCCCATGCCCAGCTGGCGGGGACAGACTAAGTGAGATGCTCCCCCTATGTAACAAAATGCTCTGATTATATGTGTTTTAACTCTACAGAGGATGATGTGTATTTCTGAGCCACATATAAGTGTATTTCTAAGCCTGATATAGTGTGGCAGCAATTGCACTTTGGGTTGGAGCTCTCATGGGCACCCCCGTAGGATATTAGACTATTTAAGATTAATCCTGATCTCCCCACTTACTCATAGGTTATTCTCACCATGTTCACCTCCCTTCAATTTCACTATTATCTCAGCCCATATGTTGAACTACTATCTATATAAGTTTCCATGTTTACTTAAAGAAGGTTAGACTACCACCTTTCTAGCTAAGTCTCCACTTCAAAGAAGATTTTTCTGCATTACACTTACTCTCAGAATC
This sequence comes from Bombina bombina, assembly GCF_027579735.1. NCBI lineage: Eukaryota > Metazoa > Chordata > Amphibia > Anura > Bombinatoridae > Bombina > Bombina bombina. The sequence continues at coordinate 91,524,263 of NC_069502.1, read as the reverse complement.
TAGATATAACCTCTAATTGGAGCGCGCTGCTGCCAGCGGCCGGGGCAGCTTGACGCCCATACTATACTTGTGTATGGTTCTGGGGAAGTATTTTAGACTTAGCCTTACAACATGATGAAAATTAACCTGTACAAGCGATGTTCCTATCCTATCCTAGGGCTCTTAGCATCTTGTTCAACACTTTGAATAGGGCTGTTGGGCAGATGCGGCAAGTGCATATGGTTTCCATTCCAACCCATACCATATCTATCGTGCTGGCATCTGATCAGTTTCCATTTTTCTCGGCAAGCTGTTGGCCTCATATGCCACCCATTTCTGTCTAACATCTCCTCAGGGTCTCATATACCCATGTACTACAATATAATATAGTATTGCCCCGCTTAGCTATAGCCTGCTTATTCAATTCATATAACCTACTACGTATATATACTCACCTCCCCCCCCCCCCCAATCTCTAATGTGTCCCCTTTTTAAGGAGAACTAAATACGCGGCTTTTCTTGCCTATGCCGCAACCCTTATGATAACTTTCAACATTACTTACAAATTGAACATGCTATGATAACTTTCTTTCCCATCTTGAGATAATATTCCTTATGATAACTTTCAACATTACTTACAAATTGAACGTGCTACGATAATTTTTCTTTCCTACCTTGAGTTAATATTTCAGTTAGGTCCAATAGTGACCTATTGAGTTACAAGAAAAATGTTTTAAGTTTATTTGTTATGCTTGATATAAAGTGTTATAAAAATGAGGTTTATCATTTGCGATCCATAAGCTGTCTCCTAGGTTTGAAACCACCTTCTTTTACCCATATATTTTGGTTTCAGTTAGAAGGTCCAAGAGAGGCCTACCGTATCATTTAGAGGGTCCCTAGGCGACAGGCATTTCTTTTACATAATGTTCACATGGTACATATATTATTAGCCGCGTGGTTTTTGTAATCCCTTTTTTTTTCAAGGTTAGTACCCTTTGTATACCTGATATTTTATCTCATGTGCTGTAAGAATCTATTTATGCAATGTTGTATGCCTTTAAATGAACCTCAAATAAAAATTATTTAAAAAAAAAAAAAAAAAAAGAATGAAGCAAATTAGATAATAGAAGTAAATTGGAAAGTTGTTTAAAATTGCATTATCTGTCTACATCATGAAATAAAAATGAGGGTTTCATGTCCCTTTAAAAAAAAAAAAAAAAAAAAAAAAAAAAAGGATATCTAGAATATAATAATTTTGAGTGCCATATTACAATTAATAGTACATATAGTTAATCATATAGTTCAATCCATGGCCTTTAAGATATGAATATATTAAAGGGACAATAAACACCTCAAGATATTAATATAAATTGTTTAATTGCATGTAGTAAAACAACTTTGCAATATATTGTCATTATTTATTTTGTTCTCCTTTCCTGTAATTTGATTCTGAATATTGTGAGCTTTCCCATTCATGTGAAACATGGGAGTGCAGACACAGCTATATCCCACACAGTCATTGGTTGCACACTCTATTAAGCCTTTATAACCATTTCTAATTGGCCTCAGCAGAAAAGGTAACCTAAGTTGCAATATATGGCGGTGCCCACTGCTTTTTGGACATTAACTTTACTCTCATTTTTTCAATATTTAAACAACAAATTATTCTCAGGCTAATCGTTGCTTAAATACATAATTCAAGCAATGAATTCTTTAGTGTTTAATATTGCTTTAAGTTTCATGTCCAAGTTTTAAACCAGCCAATAGCAATGTAGTATTTTGTTTTAATAGTAGCATTTTAACTACAAAAAACTACTAAAAATGACAATTTTATATGATTTAGAGGACTGGGGGGCTTAGAATAGAGGTCCGGATCTTAGGGTAAAGCTCAGTTTAACTGGGGTTTTACAAAAGGGGTTTTGGGTTGAGGGTCTGGTAGGTAAAATTTAGTTGGTTCATTCCTTTTTTTTATTGATATAGTATCTTTTTTTTTCTTTGTGTGCAGCTGATTGCTTGGAGCATTAGCAGTAGCTACTACTTTAACTTTGTTTAAAATGATTTAAAACTGTGCAAAACAGAGTTTAATCAAAGTAAAGAAAAAAAATTGTGTTAAAAATAGCAAACATCTTACTTGACCTATTGCAAAATAAGCACTTAAAAATTCTCAACATCCCCACTGCCTTTAGTGAGTTAAAGCTATCATTATAAAACTTTGGTTCTATTGTCACATGATTTTTGCAGCAAACATCCTCTACTGAGCATGGGCAAGAAACTGACTAGAGGTAGTATCTACTTATAATAAATAAAGGACCCTGCACAAATTACGTTAAAAATAAAAGAGATAATATGTAAAATCCCTTTAAAATGATTAAAGGGACAATGAACCCAATTTTTTTCTTTCATGATTCAGATAGAGCAAGTAATTTTTTATTTTTTTTTACCAAACTCTTTATTAACATTTTAGTAATATTATACAGCAAAACACAATGAGTATACGTTTTTAACATCTTAGAATCATAAAAATGAACCATATTATAACAAAAATAAACAATGAGAGAGAAAATCATAGAGGTAGGACGAAGCTCCTTCAATGCTATTTAGTTATTCATAAAAATAATAAAATAAACATAGAAAAGGGTCTATTTGCTTTGGAATTCCAAAAGCAATAATATTTCGTGTATATTATTCATATCTAGAAAAAAAAAAAGTGTAAAAAAAATAAAAATAAACACCAGGTCCTATTTTTCCTTCCTTGATTCTATTCACTTAGGACCCCTTTTACAGTCATGTAGTCTCTCTTTTGTTTTCTTTTTCTTTTCTCTTCCCTCCCTCCCCTCTCCTCCTCCTCCTGGGAGGAAGAAGTCCCTGACAATCCATTCTATGACTCGTTCATTAATCAATTTTTAAGGAAAAAAAAAATAAAAAAATAGAAAATAGAGGGGGGGTTGACAAAGGGAGGAAGAGGGAGAAAAAAAAGAAAGGAAAAAAAAAAGGGGGGAGGTGGAAAGGGCATGAGGCGAGTCCAACCTCACAAATCACCATACTTCGAGCAGTACCAACTCTGAATTCTGAAAGGGGGATATTAAGTAATCAATCTCTCCTGGGGGTAAGCTTTTTATATAGGGGGACCACTTTTGAAAAAAAAGAACAAATATCATGATCATTATTCATATCCATATGTCATATTGTTCTATAATGCATTGTTTTTGTAAATAGTTTTTTATTTCTGTAAGGCATGGTATGTTAGGTTTTTTCCAGTATCGTAAGAATGATTATGCTAATCAACTTCTTATGGATGTGTCTATCCAGGTCTTCACTGAGAAAGATAGTGTGAGATAAGGAGAGACCAAAGTAAGACAATTTCAATACCCTAACCATCCAGTATTCAACTTTATACTATAATTGTCTAACTTTGGGACAATCCCAAAGCATATGTTTCAGATCTGCAGCATAGAGGGAACATTTTGGACAAGCTACAAAATGCGAGTTCCCCCATTTAATTCCTTTTGCTGGGGTGTAGTAAACCCCATAGAGTAGCTTTACATGAGATTCTCTCCAGGATGAGGACAATGTTGTAGAGGCTACACTTTCAATTGATCTTTGGATTATCTCCTGATTAATGTTAAATTGAGAGCTAAAGCTATTCCAGTGTTGAGATAGATTTCCCAAGTTCAGATCTCCTCTTTTAGAGAGTAGCAACTGATACCACAAGGAAATTGAATGAATTCCCCTTCTTACTAATGGAAACCATTTCTCAAAAGCTCCCCAAGACCAAACCCATCCGTGCTCTGTAGCCAAAGAAGAAACATAGTGTCTCGCTTGTAGGTATGCAAAAAAATCACTGTTCAAAAGATTATACTCCAATTTGAGTGCGTCAAAGGATTTAATAGATGATAAATTTGAATCGACCAGAGCCGAGACCCTGTTTAGACCCAAATTTCCCCATCTCTTAAATGTCATAGATTGAACGCCTTGATGAAATTCCGGGTTACCTCCAAATGTTTGAAATCTTGGAATATGTGGGTCTACTCCTATCATTGTAAGTAATTTCCAGAATGCCTGAATTGGCGTAAAAATAGTTTTAAGCTGTTTAATAAATTTAGGCAAAAATTTACATCTGCAGTGCACAATAGAAGAAAGGGAATAAGGGTACAATATATTATGTTCTAATTTATTGTTAGTAAAATAATCCGACTCTAATATCCAATCAGGAATTAATCTAGACAGAAAAACAATATTGTAGAGTCTTAGATCTGGAACAGCCCAGCCCCCACACTCTCTTGCAAGGGAAAGTTTGTTCAAGGAAATTCTTGGTCTTCTATTCTGCCAAATGAAATGACGTAGTGCTGAGTTAATATCACTTAGGTCTTTCGTTTTGAGAAGAACTGGAGTATTCTGTAACACATATAATTGGTAGAAGAACCATCTTGAACAGAGCAATTCTCCCTGACAATGAGAGTGGGAAACTCTGCCAGTTTTTCATACTTCCTTTAATTTTTTCCAGGATTGGGGTAATATTAAGTTCATACCAGAGTGACGGTTGAAAAGAGATGAAGATCCCTAGATATTTAAAGACTTTTGTTACTGGTTGAAACGGGATGTCTAGGAAAGAATTTGGCTCCTTCTTTAGCCACAAGATCTCGGATTTAGAAGAATTAACTTTATAACCCGAGAATGAGCCGAATTGATCTATGATAGAGAGGAGTTTAGGGAAATTAATGTTAGAGTTTGACACGAAGAGAAGAATGTCATCTGCGTACAACGCTATCTTCAAATTGATTTGTCTAATCCTAATCCCCTCCATTTGATGTCTTATCATTATAGCAAGAGGCTCAATCGCTATATCAAATAAAAACGGAGAGAGAGGGCAACCTTGACGTGTTCCTCACTCCAGGGGTATATATGGATTGCAAGTTATTAACCAGCAGCCTTGTATGGACATTTTGGTGTATTCTTTCAATAAATTGGACTATATTACCTTTGAAACCAAATTTATCTAATGCTATTAATATATGGTCATGGTGAGTTGAGTCAAAGGCCTTTTCTGCGTCAAGTGTAATGATCGCTGCATCCGAAAAATCGTTTTTTGTTAATAAGCCTTGGTCATATATTAAGTTAAAATAATCAATGGTTAAAAAAATTTCCCGAATTTTGGCTGCTGAGTTTCTATTATTAAGAAATCCTGCTTGATCTCTATGGATTATAATAGATAGTGCTGATTGTAATCTGGGAGCTAAGCTAGAGGTTAATAATTTATAGTCAGTGTTCAGAAGCGCTATTGGTCTGTATGACTCTTTCTTAAGTGGATTTTTCCCTGTTTTTAAGATTAACGTTGTAAAAGATGCCAAAAAATTGGTGGAAATTGAGATATTCTGCGTGAAAAAGTGATTAAATAAATTCTTCAAGTGGGGGACTATTTGTTGTCTTAGAATTTTATAAAATTCATTGGGTAGAGCGTCTGGCCCTGGAGCTTTATTTAAGGAAAGGTTTTGAATAGCTTTATTTATCTCAGTTTTGGAAATAGGAGAATTAATAGCATGTAGTGTTTCCGTGGTCAAAGATGGGTGAATTATCTCCTTCCAGAAATCTTCTCTAAATAATTTATTAGATTCTCTGTAGGTATATATCTCTTTATAGTAATCAGTAAAAATCTGCAATATTTCTTCAGGAGTTTCGCAGGTATTGTCTTCCTTTTCTAATCTTTGAACCACTAATGATCTATTACTATTTTTTACCAGGGTGGCCAATAATTTGCCTGATTTATTACCATTACTATAAAACTTAGTTTGGGACCTAAGATCCTTCTGAGTAATTTCTTTTAACAAAAACATGTCTCTTTCTTTTTTGGCCCTGTTGTATTCAGACCAGTTTTCTGTTGTTTTAGCATGAGAGTAACGATTGTAAGAGTTAGTTACGAAGCGAGAAACTTGTTGCTCTCTCTCTCTGTACTTCTTTTTTAACATAGCATTATAGGCCAAAATTTCCCCTCTGAGGACCACTTTACCCAATTCCAAAAATATGTCAGGCTTATCAATATATTCTCTATTAAAGTGTGAGAATTCGCCAAATTTAGCGATAAGCCGTTTTTAAACTTAATATTATTATATAAAAATTTGGGGAAGACGAAGCGCCGAGAATAACCAATATATTTACTATTATGAATTTGCAAGAGAATTGGAGCGTGATCAGATAGACATATGGAGTAGATATCAGTTTTGACTTTCATTCTAGCAATATTGTCATCTACTAAAAAAATATCTATTCTTTACAAAGATTTGTGAGATTTTGATAAACAAGTGTATTTTCTAGTGTCGGGGTTTTGAATCCTCCAGATATCTCTCATGGCGAGATTTTGAGAAATGGTTCCAAATAGTTTAGATTCTAGGTTATCCCTTTTAGTTTTTGTGGGGTTAAACTCTTGTCTGGATCTATCAAGAGAGTAATTAGGGGCCATGTTAAAGTCTCTGCCCAATATAAAATGACCCTGACCAAATTGCATCATCCTCAACTGAAGAGAGTCCCAAAACTCTCTACAAAAATAATTAGGGGCATACACATTACAAATTATATAAATTAAATTGTTAAGTTTTATTCTAAGAAGAAGATATATGCCCTCAAGATCAGTATCCACAGACAAGATTTCATGGTTAATCCTTTTCCCAATTAAGATAGCTACTCCCCTCTTTCTCTTTAAACTGGGGGTAGCAATAACTTTTCCAACCCAGGAGGTTTTTAGTTTTTTTGCTTCGTCAATGTTCAAATGTGTTTCTTGGAGTAGAGAAATATCACTGTTCAATTTTCTCAAATGTGCTATGATAGCTTTACGTTTGATGGGGGACGTAATGCCCCCTATATTCCATGAGATGATATTCAATTTAGCAACTCTGTTCATACCCTTTCAAAAAAAAAAAGAGGGAAAAAGGGAAAAAAGAGACATTAAAAAGAGAGTCCTGTACTCTCTCAGTCCTCCCCCCACCTCCTGACCCGCCTATACAATCATAGAATATAAAAACCTTCCCGTAAAATAAAGAAGAGTCAACCCTTTTCAAGAAATTATGACATGACTTTTGCCTGTCTCGGGTTCTTACCTCTTATTTTTCCATCCCTCCTTCCCTTATCCAGTTCCTGAGAGTAAGTCTCTTACTACCTGCTACTTCTCTGCATCTCCCAGTTTATCAAAAAAGTGAGTTTGATCTTGGACTGTTATCTTTAGTCTAGCTGGGTATATTATCGTGGCTTGTGCTCCTTGGTTGATGAGCTTAGTGCATAGTGGAGATAATTCTTTCCTCTTAAGGGACGTCTCATATGAGAAGTCCTGAAAGAGGAATATTTTAGAACCCTCTATTACAATAGGCTGTTTTTTACGGTAGTATCGCAAAAATATAATCTTGTCCTGGAAATTCAAAAACTTAGCCACAACTGGTCTTGGCCTAGAGTTTGAACCTCCACTAAATATTGGACCACCCACTCTATGTATCCTTTCTATAACAAAGGGTGATTGAGGAGAAGGAATCTCCAACAACTGTGTCAGTGTCACTAACATAAATTTGGTTAAATCTTCATAGTTTTTATTCTCAGGGAGACCAATAATGCGAATATTATTTCGCCTGGAGCGATTTTCCAGGTCTTCTACCTTGTTTTGTATCTATAACCAGGCTGTTGTTTTCAATTCTAGATCTGAAAGACTCTTGTGTGTCCTCCAGATCTGATATATACGATTCTCTGCTTCTTGAATTCTATTTGAGAACTGCCTAACTTCGGTAGTAAGTGTTAGAATATCTTGTTTAATTTCATCTCTAAGGGCTTCAAATTTCGGAGTAAGAGCTCCGGCAATACTTTCCACTAACCCCTGCATATCCAGACCTACAGTGGCTTTAGTGATGTTAGTGGGTGTGAGATGAACTTCAGCATAAGTTTCTATAGAATTTTTATTCTTCCTTTCCCTTGACTTTGTAGCCATGGTTGAGGAAGAGTGAGGGGAGTGATTAGGTGATTTGAAAAATGTATCAATTAAGGAAGTGATATAAAATTGTGAGAAAAAAGAAAAAGACCCCCCTACACAGGGTACCCTGGAGGGGAGAGATAAAAAAAAAAAAAGGATGAAGAAAAAAGGTGAGATAAAGTGGGGAGTGAGTTGTGCTAAAGTTAAAAAAAAATTAAAAATTAAAGGTTAAGTGTAGATTTAGAACATGCAGGGGGAGTAAGTAAAAAGTAGAGAGAGGCCCACTTAGGAGAGAGAGAGAGGCTAATTCTTCTGTTCCTATAAGAAGGATCAGCAGTATATAGTTTACAACTTAAATCATAACAGTCTATCTATGAGTTTCTTTCTGTCTGAATTGTAAAAACAACTTTAACGATAACTAAACCATGTATCATGCAAAAAAAAAAAGGCAATACTCAGTTCAATGGTTGAATAATCAATACAGGATAAGGTTTACAGCTTTCAGTTTTGTTATACAGCTTAACCCTTGCTATTTAAGCTGAAAAAATGAAAAGCAAAAAAAAAAAAAAAAAATTGTCTGGGTCTTTACAAAAATTTGACGGGGCTTGGATCAGTTTGGGCTCAAGCAGGTGTCTTTAGACCAAGGTAAGAGGGAGGGGGGGGATGGAAGTTCACACCAAGCAGACAATGTTCTCTTTATCTTTATTTTTGCTGGAAGCTTTCCTTATTGTGTAGAATAGAATGAATATATGCCAGCTGACAAAAGTTTGGGTTAATGTTGTCTTCCCCCATAGAGGCTCAGATGTATTTTTATTGCAAAATAAAGTGAGAAGGAGCAACGTAATAAAGGCTGTAGGGTGTTTAACAAGATGGAAGAGCAAACGCAAGATAAAGTTAGTATGTTAAACACTTAATGCGCCAAACCAAACTTATTTTCCCCCTCATACATCATCAGATACTCTATGGCAAAAAAAAAAAAATAGCGATAATTGATTTTATCCTCCTTTCCTTTTTTCCGCTCACTCCTACCCCTCTGATTGTAAATGTGCCAAGTTCAATTAGCAGTTGTAAAGACAGCAAACAACGGAAGCGACCAATCAAGCAGAGAGGTGATGAGAGCAAGGGATTGTTAGCGAATTAGACTGGTGACCGAGAAAATAGGGGTTAGTAGCGTTTAGCAAGCCTGTTCAGAGTCCCATTACAACAACAGTCTCACCTTAGATCTGGCTCTTCGGATATTATCTTACCGGCTTAGAACATGCGGCTCACCCAGATAGACATGAGCTGACCCAGAACTCCCACACTAAGGATGGCCAAAGCTTCCGGTGGTGATTTTCTGAGCAATGAAGTTTCGGCGTCTCCTCCTCTCTCGCAACACCGGTGGGAAAGGGGGGGGATGTCTATGTGCTTCTAGTGAGGGTAACCAAGGAAGCCGAGGTCGCTGTAGCCAAGCTCCTGTCAGTAGAGCGAATCCAGGTCTGGAGCAAAGAATCACATTATCACTCTCCCTCTTGCAGCACCGGTGGGAGGGAGGGATATCCTGCTACACGGCTGACAAATCAATCTATGAGGCAAAAAGAACAGAGTAGCCTTCGTGAGTCTTCTTTATTACCCCTGAAGAAAGTGTGAATGGTTTTCACTTATGAGATCCATGAGCGTTCTAAGCTCATCTGCATGCGAATCTCCCAGTCCCCTGGGCTAGAGGCGCGCACCAACCGCCTAATAGAAAATTGCAGGGTTGTGGAGAGCAGCGTGGATCACGTCCAAACTCCTCCTCCAGATCTCAAGAGCAAGTAATTTTAAGCAACTTTCTAATTTACTCCTATTATCAATTTTTCTTTGGTCTCTTGCTATCTTTATTTGAAAAAGAAGACATCTAAGCTATTTTTTTGGTTCAGAACCCTGGACAGCCCTTGTTTATTGGTGGGTGAATTTATCCACCAATCAGCAAGAAAACCCATGTTGTTCACAAAAAAATGGGCAGCCATCTAAACTTACATTCTTGCTTTTCAAATAAAGATACCAAGAGAATTAAGAAAATGTTATGAAAGGAGTAAATTAGAAAGTTGCTTAAAATTGCTTGCTCTATCTGAATCACAAAATAAAAAAATTGGGTTCAGTGTCCCTTTAATAATTCATATTGCAATCATTTCTGGGTAAACCACTGCTTAGTGATTTTTATTACAATAATGAAACAGACTGTTTTATATCTCTCTAAAGAGACATGGAACTTTTTTTTTCTTTCATGATTCACATACAATTTTAAACAACTTTTCCATTTTACTTCTATTATATAATTTGTTTTGTTCTCTTGGTATCCTTTGTTGAAAAGCCATACCTAGATAGGCTCAGGAGCTGCTGATTGGTGGCTGCAAATATTTGCTTCATGTTATTGGCTAACCCATGTGCATTGTTGTTTCTTCAACAAAGGACACTAAAAGAATAAAGAGAATTAGATAATGGAATTAAATTGGAAAGTTTAATTTAAGATTTTATGCTCTATATGAATCAAGAATGAATCTAAATTTGCATTTATCCTGCTGTTTAGCTGCTCCTGCGCTGTCCTAAAGATATTCCCTATAGAATAGTGGAGAAATGTATTTTTCATTAACAAGCAAATTCAAAACAACCCCCATGTCCAGATACAGGACGTAACGAAAGACATTTATTTATTTATTTTTGTGATGAATAATGAAGGGATATAAGCTTAGGAGTGTACACATGTTTGCAGTACTATATGACAGCAGTTTTACAACAATGTTTTACATTAGCAAGAGCACTATATGCCAGCACTATTTCCTGTCATGTAGTGTTTCAGGAATGTTCACGCTACCTACCTAGGTATCTCTTCAGCAAAGAATAACATGAGAACAAAGCAAATTTGATAATAGAAGTAATTTGGATACCTTTTTTTTAAATTATCTTCTCTATCTGAATAATGAAATCACTTTTTTTTGGTTTCAGGTCCCTTTAGTTATACTTTTATTAAGTATTGCAGATATAAAATGTATTGAAAGTATTTGTTCCCTTAAGTGAACATCAGTTACAACTGCATTAGTGGGGCAGTAACGTCAAAATGGTTCAGATAGAACATACATTTGTAAATATCTTTCCAACTTTCATCTATTGTTTAATTTGCTTTGTTCTCTTGATATCATTTGTTGAAGAGCATACGTAGGCAGGCTCAGAAGCAGTAAAGTACTACTGGGAACTAGCTGCTGATTGCTGGACACACATTCCTCTTGTCATTGGCTCATCAGATGCGCTCAGCTAATTCCTACTAGTGCATTGCTGCCATTTCAACAAAGGATACCAAGAAAATGAAGCAAATTTGATAATAAAAGTATTTTTTTTTTGGTAGTTGAGCACAGATTGTACTGTGTTTATACTGAACTCTTAGCATCAAAACAAAACCTTTATATGACAAACCTAACCTAACATTTATCAAAATATCTACATTTAGTTTTGTAAAAATGAATTAAGTGTATTGATCAATGCAGTCAATTTCCCTTAATTATATTTTGAAAGAAGAAAAAAAATCCACAAAATCCAATCAAAGTACATCATTTTAAAATAAATATGTGAATCAGTTGGTTATACTTTATGCTAAAATCAGCCTCTGTCTCCAACTTGAAACTAAATATATACAAAAACAAATAATAAAATATATATATATTACAATAGCACCTTGTTGCAAGTAATCATGTGATCACTATTGAGAAAGTTGTTCCACAGGCTTCTTAGCTGAAAACAAAACGATTTGCAGCAGTTTTTGCCACCTGTATTTATTACTCTGTATTACTGTGCACAGCTCGTGAGTTGTTTCCCATTAATTTGCTTTAGGGCCAGCATAGTGTAAAATTACTCTTATGCATACTAAAGAGCAGTAACGTATTAAAATGTTGTTTTTCCATGTTGACCTTTTTGATATTGAAGCTAACAGGAAGTGTATGTCTGTGTGCTTGTTAAAATAAAAAATGGTTAAAAATGTCCTTTTTATCTGCAGCAAAGAAAAATACAAAAACTGCTCACTGGCACAGAACTCCCCATTGCCTTATTGGTGGCTCACAAGCATAAAACAACATATTGCTGTTTTTACATTTACAGCAATTATTTCAGGGTTTAAATATAACATACTATTACATTATAACACATGTACTATATTTTGTTATTATACAATACAATATTTCATTATTAATGCCAATTTTGAGAGTGTCCTAGAACCTATTTACTTCCAATGACATACATTATATAACTGGACTCATTTTACACCGATTTGTTTTACAACTGTTCCTTCAGGGACATAACCGTGGCGTAAACTGAGGGCTGTGTTTAGTTATAAAATGAAACAGATCTTGGTCCCAATCTTGCAGCACAGTGCAGGAATAATATCAACACGACAGAAAATCAGATACATTTTGTAGCTAACATCAGTACTCTTACTATTGTGTCAAGTTTAGCAAACATATAGTTACACAGGTTTTAAAAACAAAGTTGTTTTGTTGCACGTTTGTTTTTCTAAAAAATATTTTTCACTCTGTCCTTCACCTGTTTCCCAAAGGCGAGTCAAGGCCTTTGTGGATGGGGCTGTTTGACGCAGGTTTTTTTACTCCTGACATTCCTTTGGGATGGGTACAGGACATTCTACAGGGGTTGAAGACAAACCAGTACATCTGTTACAAGCATTCACCTTGAAATCTTGGGTCTTCGTGCATTTTTTTTCTCTTTTAGGGAAACACAGAATAAAACTTTGTGGAAAAAGAGTGGAAATTCTGCCAACTCAGCTCTGCTCATAGACGCTCTAATGAGGAGGAGGAACGGTATGAAGCGTTGCAGAAATTGTTTTTTTGCAGTGTGTGTACAGATGGTTTCATTTCATGACCTTCACAAGCTACACTTCAAAAAGAAAGAAGAGATTGAAAAAACTACATAGATTTTTAATATAAATGGTTTAATTATACATGCAGTTAAATATTGCTTGAAGTCCATGGAATATGCAATTCTATAAATGCATACATCATTTTTATGAAGATCTCTATCTATCTATCTATCTATCTATCTATCTTCTGTCTGTCTGTCTACCTATCTATCTAGCTATCTATCTATTTATTATCTATCATCTATCTTTCTGTCTGTCTGTCTGTCTGTCTGTTTTTGGTCTATCATCATGTATCTATCTATCTATCTATCTATCTATCTATCTATCTATCTATCTATCTATCTATATCTATCTCTATCATCTATCTATCTATCTATCTATCTATCTAACATATATCTATCATACTGTATATCTGTCTACAGTGGGGCAAAAAAGTATTTAGTCAGCCACCAATTGTGCAAGTTCTCCCGCTTAAGAAGATGAGAGAGGCCTGTAATTTTCATCATAGATATACCTCAACTATGAGAGACAAAATGTGGAAACAAATCTGGACAATCACATTGTCTGATTTGGAAATAATTTATTTGCATATTATGGTGGAAAATAAGTATTTGGTCACCTACAAACAAGCAAGATTTCTGGCTATCACAGACCTGTATCTTCTTCTTTAAGAGGCTCCTCTGTCCTCCACTCATTACCTGAATTAATGGCACCTGTTTGAACTTGTTATCAGTATAAAAGACACCTGTCCACAACCTCAAACAGTCACACTCCAAACTCCACTATGGTGAAGACCAAAGGGCTGTCGAAGGACAGAAACAAAATTGTAGACCTGCACCAGGCTGGGAAAACTGAATCTGCAATAGGCAAGCAGCTTGGTGTGAAGAAATCAACTGTGGGAGCAATAATTAGAAAATGGAAGACATACAAGACCACTGATAATCTCCTTTGATCTGGGGCTCCACGCAAGATCTCACCCCGTGGGGTCAAAATGATCACAAGAACGGTGAGCAAACATCCCAGAACTACACTAGGGGACCTAGTGAATGACCTGCAGAGAGCTGGGACCAACGTAACAAAGGCTACCATCAGTAACACACTACACCGCCAGGGACTCAGATCCTGCAGTGCCAGACGTGTCCCCCTGCATAAGCCAGTAACACACTACACCGCCAGGGACTCAGATCCTGCAGTGCCAGACGTGTCCCCCTGCATAAGCCAGTACATGTCCGGGCCCGTCTGAAGTATGCTAGAGAGCATTTGGATGATCCAGAAGCGGATTGGGAGAATGTCATATGGTCAGATGAAACCACAGTAGAACTATTTGGTAGAAACACAACGCGTCGTGTTTGGAGGAGAGAGAATGCTGAGTTGCAACCAAAGAACACCATACCTACTGTGAAGCATGGGGGTGGCAACATCATGCTTTGGGGCTGTTTCTCTGCAAAGGGAACAGGACGACTGATCCGTGTACATGAAAGAATGAATGGGGCCATGTATTGTGAGATTTTGAGTTCAAACCTCCTTCCATCAGCAAGGGCATTGAAGATAAAACGTGGCTGGGTCTTTCAGCATGAAAATGATCCCAAAAAAACTGCCCGGGCAATGAAGGAGTGGCTTCATAAGAAGCATTTCAAGGTCCTGGAGTGGCCTAGCCAGTCTCCAGATCTCAACTGTTGCCCAGCGACAGCCCCAAAACATCACTGTTCTAGAGGAGATCTGCATGTAGGAATGGGCCAACATACCAGCAACAGTGTGTGACAACCTTGTGAAGACTTACAGAAAACGTTTGACCTCTGTCATTGCCAACAAAGGATATATAACAAAGTATTGAGATGAACTTTTGATATTGACCAAATACTTATTTTCCACCATAATTTGCAAATAAATTCTTTCCAAATCAGACAATGTGATTGTCTGGATTTGTTTCCACATTTTGTCTCTCATAGTTGAGGTATACCTATGATGAAAATTACAGGTCTCTCTCATCTTCTTAAGTGGGAGAACTTGCACAATTGGTGACTAAATACTTTTTTGCCCCACTGTATGTATGTATATATATATATATATATATATATATATATATATATATATATATATATACTGTATATGTATGTGTGTGTGTTTATATATATATATATATCTATATACTGTATATGTATGTGTGTGTGTGTTTATATATATATATATATATATATATATATATATGTGTGTGTGTGTGTGTGTTTCTATATGTTTATATAATGACAGAAACCATTAAAGAGATTAAAAAGATAGATAATCCCTTTATTAATCATTCCCCAATTTTGTATAACCAACACAGTTAATTTAATATAAAAGAGGAAAAAGGAGTGCAGAGTCTTCAAAGTGGATGAAATGAAGTTTTTATTAGGAGCAGGCTTATCGTCAGACACAGGTAAGCTCCTATCTTACGCGTTTCGCACATGGGCACATAAACTTTTTGCCTCTGTGATTACTTTGTATCTAAGCCTTTGCAGACTGCCCCTTATTTCAGTTATTTTGACAGACTTGCATTTTAGCCAATCAGTGCTGACTCCTAGGTAACTCCATGGGAATGATCACAATGTTATCTATAATGCACACATGAACTAGCGCTGTCTAGCTGTAATAAAATGACTCTGAAATAAGAGGCTGCCTTCAAGGGCTTGGAAACTAGCAAATGAGCCTACCTGGGTTTAGCTTTCAACAAAAAATACATAGAAAACAAAGCAACTTTGATGATAAAAGAATATTGTAAAGTTTTTTAAAATGACGTGCCCTATCTGAATCACTAAAGTTTAATTTTGACTAGACTGTCCCTTTAAATACATGACCAATAAAAATACTAGAATTTCCTAATGAATAAACACATTATAAAAAGACAATGCAATATCACTTCCTCTGTAGCAGTAGATTTTTTCTAACAAATTTCAATTTATTTCAATTTGCCGGCCTCCTGTATCATGTGACAGCTATCAACCAATCACAGACTCATATACTCAAATTATTACAACAGTGTGCTGACTACAATGCCAAAAAACATTTTAAACCATATTCCTTATTAGTAATAACCCTCATTAACAACATAACTTTTTTAATGTGACATGAATGTAAAAACTACATGATGTTCTACTATTAACTATTTTACTTCTTTCTACTGGTTTGCGTTATTGAAACATTCGGCTAGATTTAGAGTTCTGCGGCCAAAGGGGTGCGTTAGCTACGCTGGCTTTTTTTCTCCCGCACCTTTTAAATACCGCTGGTATTTAGAGTTCACAGAAGGGCTGCGTTAGGCTCCAAAAAGGGAGCGTAGAGCATATTTACCGCTACTGCAACTCTAGATACCAGCGTTGCTTACGGACGCGGCCAGCTTCAAAAACGTGCTTGTGCACGATTTCCCCATAGGAAACAATGGGGCAGTTTGAGCTGAAAAAAAAACGTTCAGCTCCTAATGCAGCTACATTGTTTCCTATGGGGAAACACTTCCTAAGTCTGCACCTAACACCCTAACATGTACCCCGAGTCTAAACACCCCTAACATTACACTTATTAACCCCTAATCTGCCGCCCCCGCTATCGCTGACCCCTGCATATTATTATTAACCCCTAATCTGCCGCTCCGTACACCGCCGCCAGCTATGTTATCCCTATGTACCCCTAATCTGCTGCCCCTAACATCGCCGACCACTATGTTATATTTATTAACCCCTAATCTGGCGCCCCCGCTATCGCTGACACCTGCATATTATTATTAACCCCTGGGGTATGTGGGTGGTGGGTATTGTATGTTTTTTTTTACAGGCAAAAGAGCTGAATTCTTTGGGGCATGCCCCGCAAAGGGCCCTTTTCAGGGCTGGTAAGGTAAAAGAGCTTTGAAATTTTTTAATTTAGAATAGGGTAGGGCATTTTTTTATTTTGGGGGGCTTTGTTATTTTATTAGGGCGCTTAGAGTAGGTGTAATTAGTTTAAAATTGTTGTAATATTTTTCTAATGTTTGTAAATATTTTTTTATTTTTTGTAACTTAGTTCTTTTTTATTTTTTGTACTTTAGTTAGTTTATTTCATTGTATTTATTTGTAGGTATTGTATTTAATTAATTTATTGATAGTGTAGTGTTAGGTTTAATTGTAGATAATTATAGGTATTGTATTTAATTAATGTATTGATAGTGTAGTGTTAGGTTTAATTGTAACTTAGGTTAGGATTTATTTTACAGGTAATTTTGTAATTATTTTAACTAGGTAACTATTAAATAGTTATTAACTATTTAATAGCTATTGTACCTGGTTAAAATAAATACAAAGTTACCTGTAAAATAAATATTAATCCTAAAATAGCTACAATATAATTATAATTTATATTGTAGCTATATTAGGGTTTATTTTACAGGAAAGTATTTAGCTTTAAATAGGAATAATTTATTTAATAATAGTTAATTTATTTAGTTAGATTTAAATTATATTTAATTTATGGGGGTGTTAGGGTTAGAGTTAGACTTAGCTTTAGGGGTTAATACATTTATTATAGTAGCAGTGAGATCCGGTCGGCAGATTAGGGGTTAATTATTGTAGGTAGGTGGAGGCGACGTTGTGGGGGGCAGATTAGGGGTTAATAAATATAATATAGGGGTCGGCGGTGTTAGGGGCAGCAGATTAGGGGTACATAGGGATAACGTAGCTGACGGCGGTGTACGGAGCGGCAGATTAGGGGTTAATAATAATATGCAGGGGTCAGCGATAGCGGGGGCGGCAGATTAGGGGTTAATAAATATAACATAGTGGTCGGCGATGTTAGGGGCAGCAGATTAGGGGTACATAGGGATAACGTAGCTGGCGGCGGTGTATGGAGCGGCAGATTAGGGGTTAACAAATTTTAATAGAGTGGCGGCGATGTGGGGGGACCTCGGTTTAGGGGTACATCTGTAGTTTACGGGTGTTAGTGTACTTTTGAGCACAGTAGTTAAGAGCTTTATGAACCGGCGTTAGCCCAGAAAGCTCTTAACTACTGACTTTTTTCTGCGGCTGGAGTTTTGTCGTTAGATTTCTAACGCTCACTTCAGCCACGACTCTAAATACCGGCGTTAGAAAGATCCCATTGAAAAGATAGGATACGCAAATGGCATAGGGGGATCTGCGGTATGCAAAAGTCGCGACTGCAAAGTGAGCGTTAGACCCTTTCCTGACTGACTCCAAATACCAGCGGGCGGTAAAAACCAGCGTTAGGAGCCTCTAACGCTGGTTTTGACGGCTACCGCCCAACTCTAAATCTAGGCCATTGTTCTTTTTCTTGAGAGCATACTGAGATAGGTTCAAGAAAGTGATATTAGTGCTCCACTTTGTAACACCAGTGCACGCTAATGTGCGCTGGTATTAAAAGTTCACAGAATCCTATGGGAGCCTTGTTCTGATGACGGCATCAGAACATCGCACGATGGGCAGCAGATCTTAAATATATAAGTATATGCTTATATACATATATATTTATGTGTTAATATATGTATATACACATATTAACACATAAATATACATGTATATAAGCATATACTTATATATTTACTGGGAACACACAGTTTTTAGTATTATCAGGTATTTGTAGAGTGCCAACAGATTCCGCAGCGCTATAAACATAGGCGGTATACAAGATAACATTTATAGGGATTAAACGGGTAGAGGGCCCTGCCGAGAGTTGCACTGTTGTAGTCAGCTCTCATGAAGGTGATCTACAAACAGCTGGGCTCATAGACTGCACTGTAAAGACATTTTTTTTTTAACACCCCACTCCCACCAATTTTAGCCCCAAAATACTGCCTAGTGCAGTTATCTTTATTGTTGAATAAAATACACTACACAGTATTTTGGGGGCATTTAGGGCAGTTTTATAAAATTAACCTGGTTAATTTTATAAGCACAAATTAATACCGCTAATTTTGCAGGCACGCGATAATTTAGCGCTCAGCTTGTAAGTTAGCCCTTTATTTATAATTTTCTTACAAATATTGTTGCAAATGATGCTGCCTTGTACACTGTCAGAAAAAATGTTCAAAAATTGTACCTTTAGGGGCACAACAGCTTGTCACTGGGGCAGTACCCTGAAAAGTACAACTGCTGTACCCTTTAAAATGGGTGCAAATTGGTACCCTCGCAGATTGTACCTTTCAAAGGCAAATATGTACCTTTGGTGACTAGATTGGACCTCAGTCCTATGGTACCATATTGTACCCTTAAAAAATGGTGCAAATCTGGCCTTTTAAGTGTGCTGCCCCAGAGACAGGCCCTTTGTACCTCATGATGGCAAATTTGTACTCAACACAGCATATTACAAATGCTGATCCATTACATTTATCATATAACATTCATATATGCATTCAATATGTACTTTTTCAGGAAATATTATAATAGCCACACTGCAGCTTTAAAAAGTTTGTATACATTACTGTAACAATTCCAAAGACTGCTATAGAACCACCGGAAAAAGCAAGGCTAAACAACCAGTTCCAAAATGAACTACTCAATGTGATTTGTATCACTCTGTACTAGACTCTAAAAACATACCATTTAATTTAGGGTGACATGCCACATAAAACATAAATATATAAAAAAAAAACATATAGAAAACAACATAATAATAAAATATAACTCTAACGAAAAGAAGGGGGATTCAGGGGAGGGATAAACGATAAAACTCACAACCATACATTGAATTGTCACTATGCAAAATATATGCAAATGAGTCTATTTCCCAAGTAAACACTTTGGTGCTGAACCTGCTACCAATAGATGGAGCTGTGTTACATATGTCAAGGAACTTTCAACCAACAGATGGCGCTATGGCATGTCACAGACAATGTCCATGTATGTGACTGGGGAACGATTTCAATTTTATTTTTTAAAAAACTGGTTCTTAAACAGCTCTTGTTTATTTTATAGAGTTTAAAACAAATTTTTTTCTTTGTAATTTTAATTAATACATTTGCTTTATGTTTAAGAGTTAACATCTTGATGTTCTAAATATAAACATTAACCCTTTCGTGACAGGGTTAAAGTGTCTACATCGGAACACCTGTTCCGATGTAGACAAATTGAAACTACTCGATCGTGCATACGATCGCGAGATTTCAATTATTGGATCGCATCTGGGGGGCGTCCCTACAACCCTAGGAACGCCCTCCAGACCGCAATCAAGTCCTTGAAGCGCAGAAGGCTTCAGGACAGCCGTTTGATATGACGTTCTATTCCGTCATAACGGCTTTAAAGCCCAGTATAAATATGACGGAATAGAACGGCATAACGGCGTTAAAAGGTTAAAATGTTAAGTGCTTGTTTGCCATTTAGAACCAGCAACACAGTATCATTGAATATATGGGTTATTAAAGGGACAGTCTAGTCAAAATTAAACTTTCATGACTCAGATAGGGCATGAAAATTTAAACAACTTTCCAATTGACTTTTATCACTAAATTTGCTTTTGTTCCCTTGGTGGTATTTTTGAAAAGCTAGGGGTCGGCGGTGTTAGGGGCTGCAGATTAGGGGTACATAGGGATAATGTAAGTAGCGGCGGTTTACGGAGCGGCAGATTAGGGGTTAATAATAATATGCAGGGGTCAGCGATAGCGGGGGCGACAGATTAGGGGTTAATAAGTGTAAGGTTAGGGGTGTTTAGACTCGGGGTACATGTTAGGGTGTTAGGTGCAGACGTAGGAAGTGTTTCCCCATAGCAAACAATGGGGCTGCGTTAGGAGCTGAACGCGGCTTTTTTGCAGGTGTTAGGTTTTTTTTCAGCTCAAACAGCCCCATTGTTTCCTATGGGGGAATCATGCACGAGCACGTTTTTGAAGCTGGCTGCTTCCGTAAGCTACTCTGGTATCGAGAGTTGCAGTTGCGTTAAATATGCTGTACGCTCCTTTTTTGGAGCCTAACGCAGCCATTCTGTGGACTCTCAATACAAGAGTTATTTTAAAGGTGCGGCCAGAAAAAAGCCAGCGTTAGCTACGCGGGTCGTTACCGACAAAACTCTAAATCTAGCCGTGTGTTACTAAAAATATTCTTTCCACAAACACACCATTTGCTTGCATGTAAATATCAAATTTCTGCAGCTTCAAAAGATTATCTAAACATCTTACTAGCACATCATACCATAACGTACACATCATAAAAGTAGCATATTGTACGATAAATGTCAAAATTTCCTTCTTCTCATATGACAATACAATATTCTCTCATCATTTCTCACCAGTATATTTTTTAATTTTTAATTTCAGTTTTATGTTTTCAAATATTTCATCTGAATTACTTGATTAAATTTGCGTCAATTTTTTTTTTTGGTCCTTTTTTTTAAAGGAGATAAAAAAAAAAAAAGGAAAAAACTGTGTTTTCTTCCATTTAATTGAAATGAAATGAAAAGAAAAAGTGTTTTCTTTTACTACAAAATGCAATAAATTATTAAATTCTAATTAGGCTAGACCCAAAAAAGAACAGGACAGATTAGTATTTGTCTCACAATTTTCAGATGCTAGTATTTCTATTAGAAGATTATTAACTGACATTGGGGCATACTAGGAGCTTGTAATCCCTCAATTATAAAATTTCAATATAAACCATCAATATCATATAAAAGAAATTATAATTTGAGAGAGAGAGGTTAATTCAATCTGATATATGGTCTAATAAAGCCCCTAAACAGACATTCCTGGCACCTCAAAATATGGCTGCTTTTCGTTTTTGGGCTGTAGACTTTGTTACAGCCTTATTATTTCCAGCACCCACACACAGGCAAAAAATACAAAATTGATGGGTACTATACATGTAAAACCGAGTATGTTATATACCTTTTAAAATGCCCATGAAGATTTTTTGCCGCTAACTTAGCTAGTTGGAAAGCGGCATCTGTGATAAAAGAATTAGCCAGCTTAAGAGCCTTAATTCTGTCCATAATGTCCTCATATGAGGTCTCCAACAATGCATGCAATAGGTTGGAGAAGAAAACCTTGTTGAACAAAAATTTTCTTAAGTAAACTCTCTAATTTTTTTATCCATAGGGTCTTTAAAAGCACAACTGTCTTCTATAGGTATAGTTGTGCGTTTAGCAAGTGAAGAAACAGCCCCCTCTACCTTAGGGACCGTCTGCCACGAGTCCCGTATGGGGTTAGATATGGAGAACATTTTCTTAAAAACAGGAGGGGGAACGAAGGGAATACCTGGTTTATCCCACTCCCTAGTAACAATATCCGCAATCCTCTTATGGACCGGGAACACATCAGTGTAAACAGGAACTTCTAGGTACTTGTCCATTTTACACAAATTCTCTGGAACCACCATAGGGTCGCAGTCATCCAGAGTTACTAATACCTCCCTGAGCAATAAGCGGAGGTGTTCTAGTTTAAATTTAAAAGCCAACGTATCTGAATCTGTCTGAGGAGAAACTTTTCCTGAATCGGAAATTTCTCCCTCAGACAGCACATCCCTCGCCCCCACTTCAGAGTGTTGTGATGGTATATCGGATACCGCTACTAAAGCGTCAGAATGCTCATTATCTGTTCTTAAAACATAGCTATCACGGGCAGTTTAGATAAGAACACTGAGAGGGTATTATCCATAACTGCCGCCAAGTCTTTCAAGGTAAAAGAGTTAGACTCACTAGAGGTGCTAGGCGTCGCTTGAGCGGGCGTAACTGGTTGTGACACTTGGGGAGAGGTTGACGGGCTAACCTAGTTACCTTCTGTCTGAGAATCATCTTGGGCCACATTTTTAAGTGCAACAATATGTTCTTTAAAGTGTATAGACATATCAGTACAAGTGGGACACATTCTGAGAGGGGGTTCCACCATGGCTTCCAAACACATTGAACAAGGACTTTCCTTGGTGTCAGACATGTTTAACAGACTAGTAGTAATATAAACAGGCTTTGAAATCACTTTAATCAAGTAAAAACACACTTTGAAAAAAAAAAAACGGTACTGTGCTTTTAAGAAATAAAAAAGGCACACAATCTTGCAAAAACAGTGAAAAAATGCAGCAAACTTTTCGAATTTTTTTACAGTATGTACCTAAAGCATTAGTAAGATTGCACCACTAGCAATATAAACGATTAACCCCTTAATGCCCAAACCGGATCGACAGTAGTCAAAAAAATGGTTAAATAAACTTCAGCACCTTGCCACAGCTCTGCTGTGGCCCTACCTGCACCCTTAGGACCAGATTTGTGGGGAAAAAAGCTTCTTATAGGCCCTCAAACTGCAGCAGGACCCTCCATGTGAAACAGCCTGAACTTCTAGTCAAATTAACTGCGCATCTGAGGCGCAAAATTAGGCCCCTCCCACCTCACTCCGGTGCTTGTGAGGCCTGATGAAACACTCCCAAGTGTTTTAGTATTAGCCATGTGGGTAATAACCCCTGAAAGAAATCCAAAGGAGCCTTCAAAGTGTCAAAAAATGAAATTTTTCAATAAAAACCATTTGCCATTAAATAGTGTCAACCAGCATAAACTAGCCCTGTTATGTAAGCTTGCAATTCCATACTTAGTCTCTGAATACAGCTTACCCTTCCCTCATGGGGATATTATCAGTCTCTTCTAGCATTGTCACAGTCTTGTCTAGAAATAAATGACTGAACATACCTTATTGCAGCCTAACCTGCAAACCGTTCCCCCCAACTGAAGTTTTCTTGCACTCCTCAGTCCTATGTGGGAACAGCAGTGGATTTTAGTTACAACATGCTAAAATCATCTTCCTCCCTGCAGAACTCTTCATTCCTTTCTGCTAGAGAGTAAATAGTACACACCGGTACCATTTAAAATTACAAACTTTTGCTTGTAGAATATAAAAATTACATTTCTAACACCACATTCACTTTACCCTTCCGATTGCTTAGAGCCGGCAAAGAGAATGACTGGGGGGTTGGAGCTAGAGGGGGAGCTATATGGACAGCTCTGCTGTGTGCTCTCTTTGCCACTTCCTGTTGGGAAGGAGAATATCCCACAAGTAAAGGATGAATCCGTGGACTGGATACACCTTACAAGAGAAATATATATATTCACACACACACACACACATACAGTATATATGTATTTGACTATATAGCACTTTCTTTTTCTTGAAAATGCTCTTTAAGATTACTCTGCATAGTTAATAGAAGTGTGTGATGTAATCAGTTGGGCTTATGGGTTTATATAGCTACTTTTAACATTTGTATTTAAGACATGATTAAGGACACGTGAGGTCCAAAACATTGTTGTTTTATCTTCTGGTAATAAAGACATTATTGTCTCAAGAAATAGTGCGCTGCATTTATGATATTTTGGATTTGCTTTAGCCTTTGGTACAGGGCTTAGTAGCATGCACTTGTGAACTTGAATCAGTGCTGGATACTACTTTACAACCGTTTTTTTTCATAACTAGTCTATGTAATTGACAGCAATATTAAGCAGACTGTTAGAATATCAAGAACAGAACTAAATAACATAGGTTTAGCATAAGAACATGTTCACGTTGTTTGATTTGGAGAAAAAATTAAGTATCTTTGTTTCTAATAGCTAAAAATACTAGCATAGCAATTTACATAATGGAATCATACAGCATAAAATGGACTCATACAACATTTTTTTATTTGCTACATCTAAACAATGACTTCTTAAAATTTTTTTTTTTTAAATGGATGTTGCTGTACTGAGGAAAATTTTTTTTTTTAATGTTAATCTTGAGAATGGCAACCCGCCGTAATGCGTAGATCACCTGACTGGACCATACCTGGATTGAATGTGTGCACACATTATCAGCCATCTGTAATGGAACAGACCGGTGAAAAGGCTATAACGCTTAAAGCTGCAATGTGTTTTTTCTGATTGTTAGAAACAATCCCTGCAATTCTAATATCAAGAGAGATAACAGAGAAAGCTGGTACCTATGTGAGAAGCGGAACGGAACCCTAGGAGTCATAACGCCAGAGGGGTTAGCTTTTGTGGAGCTAATCACAAACAACAGGACCATAACCTACTCCCAATATGACCAATTGAAGGCACGCAACTCAAGGAACATTGGTAATCACTGCAGGTATGATTCACAACCTGAAGGTGAGCAATATTTGCTAAAACTAAGGATCCCGCACTGACACTTGTTTATAAAAATATATCATAAATAAACTCATATCAGACAAGGCACCCTATGGTATATCCGTAGTAAGGATTACAACTAACCTCTATATGGAGTAAAACAGCGCAAGATGCTACAAAAGTGATAAAAGACATTAATAGTTTATAGAACGCAACATAATAACAAAAAAACCTTTTGTTCCACAGTTCGAAGGATACACTTGTCAGAAACTGTGTTCACATTATTTCCAACTAACGAATCTGCTGACTGAACATACTGGCCTCTAGTTATCATGCTCCGTAATTTTCTTGCATTCGCCGGCCCAATACGCTCGCCTAAGCTCGCCTCACATCGCCATCGCGGACCTGAATACGTTTGCCAAAGTTATCAAAAAAGCTGTCAAAAAGCCACGCACCAAGTACGGGGCGATGAGAACTGGACTGTGATAGTTATCACACATCCGATCTCGCTGCTCTTCAATGTTTTTACAGCTTTATTGATAAGCTGTCACTAAGCACTCACACTATACTGTTCTACCCCTTATACCGGAGCCCCCTGCAACTAAATAAAGTTATTAACCCCTAAACCGCCGCTCCTAGACCCCGCTGCAACTATAATAAATGTATTAACCCCTAAACCGCCGCTCCCTGACCCCTCCGTCACCTACATAATACCTATTAACCCCTATCCTGCCCCCCTATACTGCCGCCACCTATAATAAAGTTATTAACCCCTATCCTGCAGATCCCGGGCCCCGCCGCAACTAAATATATTGTTAAACCCCTAAACCGCCACTCCCGGACCCCGCCACCACCTATATTAAATTTATTAACCCCTAATCTGCCCCCCCACACCGTTGCCTCCTATATTAAATTTATTAACCCCTATCCTGCCCCCCCTATACCGCCGCCATCTATATTAAACTAATTAACCCCTATCCTGCCCCCCCTATACCGCCGCAACCTATAATAAAATTGTTAACCCCTAAACCTAAGTCTAACACTAACCCTAACACCCCCCTAACTTAAATATTAATTAAATAAATCTAAATAATATTACTCTTATTAAATTAATTATTCCTATTTAAAACTAAATACTTGCCTATAAAATAAACCCTAATATAGCTACAATGTAATTAATAATTACATTGTAGATATTTTAGGATTTATATTTATTTTACAGGTAACTTTGTATTTATTTTAACTAGGTACAATAGCTATTAAATAGTTAATAACTATTTAAAAACTACCTAGCTAAAAGAAATACAAATTTACCTGTAAAATAAATCCTAACCTAAGTTACAATTAAACCTAACACTACACTATCATTAAATTAATTAAATACATTAACTACAATTACCTACAATTAAATACAATTAAATAAACTAAACTAAATTACAAAAAAAAACAAACACTAAATTACAGAAAATAAAAAAATGTTACATGAATTTTAAACTAATTACACCTAATCTAAGCCCCCTAATATAATAAAAAATAACCAAAATAATAAAAGTCCCTACCCTATTCTACATTAAAAAGTAATCAGCTCTTTTACCAGCTGATCCAATGAGCCAATCGGATTGAACTTCAATCAGATTTTTCCTACCTTAATTCCGATTGGCTGATAGAATCCTATCAGCCAATCGGAATTCGAGGGACACCATCTTGGATGACGTCACTTAAAGGAACCTTCATTCGTCGGGTAGTCGTCGGTGAAGAAGGATGTTCCGCGCCGGAGGTCTTGAAGATGGAGCCGCTCCTTGTTGGATGGATGAAGATGCCGCTTGGATGAAGATGTCTGCCGGTCCGGATGTCCTCTTCTGCCCGGATAGGATGAAGACTTCTGCCGGTCTGGATGTCCTCTTCTGCCCCATCGGATGAAGACTTCGGCCCGGCTGGGTGAAGACGACTCAAGGTAGGGAGATCTTCAGGGGGTTAGTGTTAGGTTTTTTTAAGGGGGGTTTGGGTGGGTTAGAGTAGGGGTATGTGGGTGGTGGGTTTTAATGTTGGGGGGGTTGTATTTTTTTTTTTCAATGTAAGTATAATAAAAGCAAAGTATCTTCAAATAAATAAATATGTAAAATCAAGGAATAGTGAAATTTTAGGTACCAAAGTTAAATTTATGTAGGGGAAACATAAAGGGCAAGATTAAGGGACATATTCATCAATGTGCAAGCGGACATGATACGAAGTAGCGTATCATGTCCGCCACACATCGATAAATGCCGACAGCATACGCTGTCAGCATTTATCATTGCACCAGCAGTTCTTGTGAACTGCTGGTGCAATGCCGCCCCCTGCAGATTGGCCGCTAGCAGGGGGTGTCAATCAACCCGATTGTATTCGATCGGGTTGATTTCTGTCCACCGCCTCAGAGCAGGCGGACAAGTTATGGAGCAACGGAGCTTGATAAATATGCCCCGAAGAGAGGAGCCCAATTTTGCACTCCCGCGAGCGTGTTATCTGCGCTCAATTTTTTACTATTGTGCACCCAGTTGTGTACTTATTACATGTTGGAAGTAACAATTTTGCGCTCTCGTTGTCACATCCTCATGCAGAAAAAAAGGATTTGCTAATTTGTGAGTGTAGGAACGTATTCCCCCTAGGCTTTAATGGAGCCTTATTTTGAACAACAACAAAAAATAACAGCTGCCAACTTGCGCAAACATGAGCGCAGAATTGCAATTGAGACATCTCATATTTTTGCACTCTTTTAACTTTGCAATGCAATATTTTTATGCAATAGTTTCTATCAGACAGTGTTAATATGAATGTAACTGTACTGTTACATATGTTTTTGATGTGTATCGTACAACTATTTAGTCGAGTGTAACAGTTAACCAGAACTCTGAAGTCACATTAACCCGACAAGCCTAAATCGTGATTGCAGTCTCGCGTTTGCATTTACTTTTAACTTGCAAAATAAATGGTCTTATCTGCGTGCCCAAAAGGGTGCAAACTTGCACATTAATTCATAAGCAAAAAATAGTGTGCCATTTGTAATCTGGCAGAAAATTTGCAGCTAATTTGTAAAGCAAATCTATTCTAAAGACTTTTTATGCAGACTTGCAACAAATGTGCAGCAAACTTTTGAAGCTTGCAAAGTTTAGCAAGAGTTTAGCAATTCCTTTGCAATTTTAACAGAAAAAAAAACACAAGCTATACACAATTGTGGCAAACTTGCAGCAAATTTATAAAGCAAGTCTATTCTGAAGACTTTCTACGCAGACTTGCAACAAATGTGCTGCAAACTTTTGAAGCTTGGCAAGTCTAGCAAGAGTTTATCAATATATTTGCAATTTTTACAGAAAAAAAACAAATGCTATACACAATTGTGGCATACTTGCTGCAAATATACAAAGCAAGTCTATTCCAGAGACTTTCAATAAAGACTTGCAACAATTATACAGCAAACTTTTGAAGCTTGGCAAGTCTAGCAAGAGTTTAACAATTCATTTTCAAACTTGCAGCAAAAATACATGCTATCTGGGCTAAACCTAGGTAGGCTCAAACTGATTTCTAAACCTTTGAAAGCCGCCTCTTAGCTCAGAGCATTTTGAAAGTTTTTCACAGTTAGATAGTACTAGTTCATGTGTGTCATATAGATAACAATATGCTCACTTCCATGTAGTTATTTAGGAGTCTGCACTGATTGGCTAAACTGCATGCCTGTCAAAAGCACTGAGATAAGGGGGCAGTCTGCAGAGGCTTAGATACAAGGTAATCACAGAGGTATAAAGTATATTAATATAACTGTGTTGGTTATGCAGAACTGGGGAATGGGTAATAAAGGGATTATTTATCTTTTTAAACAATAACAATTCTGGTGTAGACTGTCCCTTTAAGTATTTTTTTGCTTTGCCCACTTCTTGGATATTACCAACAACGATTGAACATAATTATTTTGCTGTACAACATGTTTGTTGCATTCATTTTGGGTGACTGACAGTTATGTGAATATGAATAATTGAGGTGTACAAATGATATGGACTTGCAGGGTTTGGCAGCCTTGAACCACCCATCCTGCTCAACCTTTTAGTCACACAAGTGATTGTACCTTTTCTGGGGGATTAAATTGTACAGACCTGGACCCTTTGACAGTTGGAAACATATTTGTACCTTATTTACCGCTAAATGGTACATATTAGTTCCTTACGGTGTAATTATGATCCATTGAGGGTACAAACACAGCAGTTGTACCCTAAGTGTTCACAAACAGACCCCAACCGTATCCTTTTTTCTGACAGTGTAGCGTTAAAGACAAGTGCACACTATCTCAGTTTGTTCTCATGGAAAAAAGCTAAGGTTTAGCAAAGGAAATGAAGAGAAAAAGTAAATGTAATTACAGAAGCAAACAGGAATTGTACACTTTTGTGTTCGTTTACAAAAAAGCACGGGGTATGAATCCAAGCAAACTTGTTGTAGACTTGTTATGGTGAGGGCTCATTTGCATGTCCTGCCCCTTATATCTAAGCTGACGTGGAAACACCTTATCTCTCAGAACTTTGAGTTGCCTATTTTAGACTTAGAAATGCACATGGTCACAGTGCTTTGTATGGGTGAAGGTCTCTATTACTATTGTTCACCATAATCACGTGGGAATGATACATAAGTGCATTAAAGGACTAGCAAACAGGATAATTGAAATGTTTTTATGCCCTGGAAAAATAAAAATGTTATTGCTAAAAAAAAAAAGAAAATGTGGGGTTTCAAAAACACTGAAATCCACACACACTATATATACACAGTATATATATATATATATATATATATATATATATATATATATATATATATATATATATATATATTTATTTATTTATTTATTTATAAAATATTTTACCAGGAAGGATACATTGAGATTTCTCTCGTTTTCAAGTATGTCCTGGGACCACAAAACATTGCATTGATACAATAGGGTACAATAAAATACAAAAACAATAATAATACACAATATATGCAAACATTTAACATAGAACAGGTAGGAAATATATAATCAACCATAACAGGTGCATTCTGTTTTGAGATATGTAGAGAGGGATCTCTTAAAGGATATTAGGCTTGGGGAAGGTTTGAAAGTGTGCAGGAGGTCGTTCCATAACTGTGGCGCTCTGTAGGAAAAGGAGGATCGAGCTGCTTTCTTTTTGTATTGAGGCAAGCTAAATAATGTGCTGGTACTGGATCGGAGGTTATAGGAGGTGGGAATAGCCGGAGAGAGCATTCTGCTCAGGTAGGGTGGGAGCTTCCCAGAAAGGCTCTTAAACACAAGGCAGGAAAGGTGGAGGATGCGTCTGGATTCCAGCATCAGCCAGTTTTGTTCTTTTTGCATGTCACAATGGTGGGTCCTGTAGTTAGATTGTAGCCCAAAGAGGCAGAACGAGTTATACAATGTATTAAGTTTATTAAGGTGAGTTTGTGGTGCAGGTGCGTATACTACGTCCCCATAATCCATGATAGGCATCAGCATTTGCTGTACAATCTTTTCTTTTACTGTAGGGCTGAGGCAAGATTTGTTTCTGTACAGGGCACCTAGTTTTGGATAAAGTTTAGATGCAAGTTTTTCTATGTGGAGGCCAAAAGATAGATTAGGGTTTAACAACATACCCAAGTATTTGAAAGAGTGGACTGCGGTCAGCGTGCAATTGGATTTTGTTTTGATGCGTAGATGGGAATTTTGTAATTTGTCTAATTTAGGTCTCGTTCCAAAGATCATTGTGACAGTTTTGTCAGTGTTTAGGAAGAGTTTGTTTTTTGAGATCCACTTTTCTACCTCTGTGAACTGATCTCGGAGCACTGCTTCAAGCTGCTGCAAATCGGAATTGTTTGCATAGATTACCGTGTCATCTGCATACATGTGTACAGTTGAGGATTTGCAGACATTAGGCAGATCATTTATAAATAATGTGAATAGTAGGGGGCCGAGAATGGAACCTTGGGGAACACCACACGTGACTGGGAGAGGGAGGGAGTCACTGTTAGAAATGGAGACATATTGTGATCGATCCAATACATATGATCAAAACCCGGTTAATGGACGATCAGCAATACCAGAGTTTTTTAGTTTGAGCAGTAGTATGTCATGGTCTACTGTGTCAAATGCCTTTGCAAAATCAAGGAAAACAGCTCCAGTTAGTTCTCCTTGTACCATGCCAGTTTGGATGTTGTTGCAAACTTTTAGGAGGGCAGTTGTAGCTCAGTGATTCAGGCGAAAACCTGATTGATCAGGGGTCAGATAGTTAGAAAGTTGGTAATGCACACATAATTGCGTATGGAAGCATTTTTCTAAAATTTTTGACAACACTGGGAGCAATGATATAGGGCGATAGTTAGAAACTAAGGTTAACTCCCCACTTTTATGAATAGGCACTACTCTTGCAGTTTTCCAGAGTTTGGGTATGTATCCAGACATCAAGGATTCATTAATTAGGGTTGTGACAGGCTTAGCAATTGCCGGTGCACTGAGCTTCAACAGCATTGCTGGGATTTGATCAGGTCCAGACTGGTTTTTCATTTTTAGATTATTAAGGTGTTTCTTAACGACATTGATGGGTACAGGTCTAAAATTGAACTTCTCTATATTGGGTCTTTGTTGTTTTAGTGGGGCCTGATCCACATTTCTAGTTTCAAGATGCGTGCCATTTATTAGTTTGTCAATCAGGGTGGTGGAGCATCCGACAAAATAATTGTTAAAGGCATTTGCTACTTCTAGGGAGGTTGCTACTTCTAGGGAGTTGCAGGGTTTGGTTATCCACATTGACAGTGGAGGGTTGGGAGTGGATTGGTGGATTTTGTAAGTTATTTATGAGTTTCCAAAACTTTCTAGGGTTCGATATGTTATTGTTTAGATTTTCACAGAAATATTGGGCCTTGGCCAATATAGTGCATATATTTTGCCATTGTCTATATACACAAATATCGTTCATAGAGCCAGTATGCTTGAACTTTGACCACAATGAATCCTGAAACTGGTACATTTGAATGAGGTCAGCTGTGATCCAATTTAAGTGTGCTCCTTTTACTCTCACCTTACGCAGTGGGGCATGTAAATTCCAAACTTGTAGGAGTTCAGACTGAAAGAATTCAACTGCAGAGTCTAGATCTGGGATTAGGTTTAATCTGTGCCAGGGGAGGTTCTTGATGTCATTTAGAAATAATTGAATATTAAATTTTTTGAAGGACCTGGTGATTTTAACCTTGGGAAAGGATTTAGTTGCCTTT
This sequence comes from Bombina bombina, assembly GCF_027579735.1. NCBI lineage: Eukaryota > Metazoa > Chordata > Amphibia > Anura > Bombinatoridae > Bombina > Bombina bombina. Next base: position 91,492,164 of record NC_069502.1, on the reverse strand, counting down.
ATTTTGCGCACGCACTACACTATGCAGTGGTCACTGAAATTGTTAGGGAGAACACCTGCCTCCTGGATTCGGTCGGGAGAAGTGGAGAGAATCCAGTCGAGCAGGGTATGATTATGACTTTTGATGTTTATGCGAGTTGGGGAGGAGATTAATTGCGTTAGCTGCAAACATTTAAATAGCGTGCGACAACTGTTATTTTTTGGATTCAGCCAATCAATATTAAAATCTCCAAAAACCAAAATTTCACTTTTTGGGTTTTGAGCTATGGATTCACTAAGGAGATGGGTTATGTCAGAAAGGGAATGCACAGGGGAGCTAGGTGGGCGGTAGATTCCTGCAACAATGATTGATTTACTGCACGGTATCTCAATTGTGCCAGAAAGGAAATCAAAGGTGGCAGGAGAGCTAGATTTTTGTAAGGGGGTGAACTTTGTGGAATTGTCAACATAAATTACAATGCCGCCTCCTCTCTCTGCTCTGTCAATTCTATGGCATGAATAGCCATGTATTGCAATTGCAGAGTCAGGTATTTTTCCAGAGGCTACCTGTAGCAGAGGGCTGTGTTAGCTGATGTAAGTTGATGTAGCTGATGTAAGTTGGTTTGTGAATTTTCTTTAGACTGTGGCAACTATGCTTTAAAATTCAGCTGAGGGAGAGAGATATATTAGTGTCAGATTGGCCTGCAAAAAAAGTTAAGGGAGGGGGTATCTATGGACATTTGAGCTAGGGGTCAGACAGGCAAGAAACACAGGGAAAGTTCACAAATTGCAGAGATAAGAGAGGTATCCATTGAGGGGAATAAAACCATTAAACAGCAAGATATATGGTCCATCAATGTGCATTTAAAAATAAAGAAGAAAAATAATAGCCAATACATATATATATATATATATATATATATATATATATATATATATATATATATATATACAGGGAGTGCAGAATTATTAGGCAAATGAGTATTTTGACCACATCATCCTCTTTATGCATGTTGTCTTACTCCAAGCTGTATAGGCTCGAAAGCCTACTACCAATTAAGCATATTAGGTGATGTGCATCTCTGTAATGAGAAGGGGTGTGGTCTAATGACATCAACACCCTATATCAGGTGTGCATAATTATTAGGCAACTTCCTTTCCTTTGGCAAAATGGGTCAAAAGAAGGACTTGACAGGCTCAGAAAAGTCAAAAATAGTGAGATATCTTGCAGAGGGATGCAGCACTCTTAAAATTGCAAAGCTTCTGAAGCGTGATCATCGAACAATCAAGCGTTTCATTCAAAATAGTCAACAGGGTCGCAAGAAGCGTGTGGAAAAACCAAGGCGCAAAATAACTGCCCATGAACTGAGAAAAGTCAAGCGTGCAGCTGCCAAGATGCCACTTGCCACCAGTTTGGCCATATTTCAGAGCTGCAACATCACTGGAGTGCTCAAAAGCACAAGGTGTGCAATACTCAGAGACATGGCCAAGGTAAGAAAGGCTGAAAGACGACCACCACTGAACAAGACACACAAGCTGAAACGTCAAGACTGGGCCAAGAAATATCTCAAGACTGATTTTTCTAAGGTTTTATGGACTGATGAAATGAGAGTGAGTCTTGATGGGCCAGATGGATGGGCCCGTGACTGGATTGGTAAAGGGTAGAGAACTCCAGTCCGACTCAGACGCCAGCAAGGTGGAGGTGGAGTACTGGTTTGGGCTGGTATCATCAAAGATGAGCTTGTGGGGCCTTTTCGGGTTGAGGATGGAGTCAAGCTCAACTCCCAGTCCTACTGCCAGTTTCTGGAAGACACCTTCTTCAAGCAGTGGTACAGGAAGAAGTCTTCATCCTTCAATAAAAACATGATTTTCATGCAGGACAATGCTCCATCACATGCGTCCAAGTACTCCACAGCGTGGCTGGCAAGAAAGGGTATAAAAGAAGAAAATCTAATGACATGGCCTCCTTGTTCACCTGATCTGAACCCCATTGAGAACCTGTGGTCCATCATCAAATGTGAGATTTACAAGGAGGGAAAACAGTACACCTCTCTGAACAGTGTCTGGGAGGCTGTGGTTGCTGCTGCACGCAATGTTGATGGTGAACAGATCAAAACACTGACAGAATCCATGGATGGCAGGCTTTTGAGTGTCCTTGCAAAGAAAGGTGGCTATATTGGTCACTGATTTGTTTTTGTTTTGTTTTTGAATGTCAGAAATGTATATTTGTGAATGTTGAGATGTTATATTGGTTTCACTGGTAAAAATAAATAATTGAAATGGGTATGTATTTGTTTTTTGTTAAGTTGCCTAATAATTATGCACAGTAATAGTCACCTGCACACACAGATATCCCCCTAAAATAGCTAAAACTAAAAACAAACTAAAAACTACTTCCAAAACTATTCAGCTTTGATATTAATGAGTTTTTTGGGTTCATTGAGAACATGGTTGTTGTTCAATAATAAAATTAATCCTCAAAAATACAACTTGCCTAATAATTCTGCACTCCCTGTATTTAAAATACATAATATAGTACTTTAGAGTATAATACATACATATAAAACTATATACAAATGTACAATATACAGGCATACCTTGCTTTATTGTATATATATATATATACAGTATATGTGTGTGTGTATGTATATACAGTATATGTATGTTTGTGTATGTATATATATATATATATATATATATATAAATGTGTGTGTATGTGTATGTATATACTGTATATATATATATATATATATATATATATGTGTGTGTGTGTGTGTGTATGTATATACAGTATATACATACACATACACACACATTTATATATATATATATATATATATACATACACAAACATACATATACTGTATATACATACACACACACATATACTGTATATATATATATATATATATGTATATGTGTGTTAGCATGTGTGTATATATATATATATATATATATATACAGTATATGTGTGTGTGTATGTATATACAGTATATGTATGTTTGTGTATGTGTATGTATATACTGTATATATATATATATATAGTGTGTGTGTGTGTATGTATATACAGTATATTTGTGTTTATATATATATATATATATATGTATATATACTGTGTATATATATATATATATATATATATATATTCAGTATATTCATAAACTTATATATGAATAAGGGTAAGTCTACAGAGCAGAACCTATGGAGCACACCAACGAGCTATAATATTATTAACATACATTTATGTACCCCAGACAGAGCTGTGAAATTGCTTGTAGGGACATTAGCAGAATATTTCTGTTTGTCCACGTGTTTAATGTATGGAGACAGCTTGTGACCTGAAATGTTTGTTTATTTTTCCTATTGACTCATGATTAGCAGAATTGTCAAACCCTAATATAACATTATAACATTAGTAAATAGACAGGATACTTTAAACTTGGGGTGTTCTCATTATTTAAATGAGGGGCCAGACTGATTTGCTTCCACTTACAAAGCTTGTGAACATTTGTTTTAGAAAACTATATAATTAAAACAAAATAAAATATTCAATATAAACGTGCCTCAATTGAGCAATTTGTCAGCAAGATAAGTTCAACAAACCTACGTATTACTCATATAGACCAGGAAACATAAACACTGCACACATACAGATAGAAGAGGGAAATGCTGCAAAGAAAAACAGCACTTTTTGAGTTGCACATGGGTTAAGGCAGAGGTGCTGGGGTGGATGGGAACGTGGGTTTTACGTTTTATATCCATGCTATAGGACAAGGGCTGACAACTTTTTATGCCAAAGTAATATTATGAAGTGATCAGGCATGCCACGCTATTTTTTGTAATCAGGATTGATAATTATTATTATTATCGGTTATTTGTAGAGTGCCAACAGATTCTGCAGCGCTATAAACATAGGCGGTTAACAAGGTAACATTTATAGGGATCAAATGGGTAGAGGGCCCTGCCGAGAGTCGCACTGTTGTAGTCAGCTCTTAAGAAGGTGATCTACAAACAGCTGGGCTCTTAGGCTTACATGCTAAGGGGGTTCAAGGGGATAGCAATGGAGGAGAGGAACTGGTATAAGGAAAGGCTAGTGTAGGTTGTATGCATCAACAGTATTGCTAAGCATTACATTATTATATATTATTAATAATATTATCATTATTAATAACAATAATAATAATCTCAGCCTCTCTATCAACCATATACTGTATATTCCCTGGGCCATTGCTTTACTTTTTCCTTGGTGTAATGTGCTGTCTGTCAAGCACTAAGCACAAGGCATGTGAGGAGGAGCCTAACTGTCACATTGCCTTCCAGAAAGGTGACACCAAAAGCAGTGTCAGCCCTCAAAGCAGCATTCTAGGCACTACTAAATACCACTCTGAGTGCCGCATGTGGCACACATGACATAGACTGCTGACTGCTAGTATAAGCATTAAAGACTAAATTAAAAATTTGAGTGAATTAATATTTTAATGAAAATAGTAAAAAACATATCTTTGTTTGTTTTATTGTATAATGAAGATGTCTGAATTTCAACACGCGATTTACATTTTCATTGATTTCCTTTTAAATAGAATAAGACAAATCATACCTGACATAGAATGACAGAGGATAGACTCAATAACCTAAATATGTATAGCTTAGAGCGAGGAGAGAAGGGAAAGAGGTGATATGATAGCAACTTTCAAGTACGTTAAAGGGCTTAGTAAAACTGAGGCTGTGGGTATTTTACAAAAAATGGAGAATTCAAGAGCAAGGGGTCATGATCTCAAGCTAAAGAGTAGAAGATTCCGGAGTCATTTGAGGAAGCTTCTTTACAGAAAGAGTGATTGATTTATGGAATAAACTTCCTCAAGAGGTAGTAATGACAAACATTGTGGGGACTTTAAAAATGCCTGGGACAAGCATAAAGCTATCCTACGAACTAGATAAGTTTATACTGTTAGGTAATATCAGGCAGACTTGATGGGCCTATGGCTCTTATCTGCCGTCAATATCTATGTTTCTATGTTTCAAAGGATGTTTACCGGTTATGACGTGACAGGTGTATCACTCTAATAGGCAACTTTGAGGTCTCAGTCTGTGCAGATGTACCAGTAATTACTGGTTGCAATGATAGTTGAATTCCATATTAATTTGATATGCTATTAAGGGCATCCATTGTTTCTTGTTATTATATATTCATTTGATTTGTAATCATATAGTGGCATTGTTAGAGGGACAGAGTCATGCTTACCTGTGAGCAGTCTTCCTGTATAGCGGGAACATTTGTCTTTTTACGTAGTCTTGGAATTAATTGTTTGGTGCAATTAATGAGTAACTTTCAGAGTTTGTTAAATATTTTACATCTGGTGATAAGAGTGTGTGTGCTTTTGTGTGTGTAGGTGTGCACTGTTGTGTGTGTAGGTGTGTACTATTGTGTTTGTAGGTGTGTACCATTGTGTTTGTAGGTGTGTATTATTATGTGTACTATTATGTGTGTATGTGTGTGCTATTGTGTGTGTAGGTGTGTACTATTGTGTGTAGGTGTGTACTATTGTGTGTGTGGGTATGTACTAATGTCTATATAGCCTTGCAGCAACTAAGGGGGCGCTAATGATAGTAGAGGTAACAATATAAATCTATATACTCTATTAGAAAATACAATTAATAATTGTGTATTCAATACAAATAGCTAAGATCCTCTCTGAATGAGAGAAAAATTATAAAGTCAAGGCAAAAAAAGTCCTTTTCCCGGGGCAAGTAAAATGCCCTGTGGTGGCTGCCTCCTCCTCGCCGACTGGTCCGGGTATAACTAAGAGGAATAAAAGAAAATAGAGGGGCGCCTCATGTGTAGGATCATCAAGTAAAAGCCAGAAATAATATTAGTATAGCCAAATGGGTACTCACACGCTTCACAAGCACACCAATGTGCTGGTAGTAGCAGGCTGCAGATTCATATAGGTGTGGCAGCTCACCTCTCAGGCAGTGCTGATCTATATAATAGATTAAACAGAAAGAAAGTTTTTTATATATATATATACACGCATATTAGATTTCTGCAACAAATAAAAAGAAAATCTATTGTATACATATACGTATATTAGATTTCCGCAACAAACAGAAAGTTAATTTCTTACATATATACATGTATATTAGATTTTCATTACATCTTGTAAGATATACTAATTAGGAGGCTAGCCACCTCAGACAGGTGTCAGTGATTAATTGGTGAACACACCCCTTTGAAAGGAGGGTAATGTTTGTTAGCTGGTTATATAAAGCAGAGGTAGGAATAAGAATAGTTATATGCCTGATGAAACGGTGTAAAACCGAGAAACGCGTTGCATTATTGGGGTAACTGTTAACCCCTTTTTATCCACCCAACACAGCAACTGTTTTTGTTGTGTATTTTTAAATTTTGTTTTTAATAAATATTTGTATTTTATTGGAAATACGTTATTGAGTGGATATCTTGACCTACCTACTGCTTTGCTGATACACAAGAGCCTCCCTACTCTGCTGGGACCTTGTATTGCCCATCAGAACTATTTCTACTACAGCATCAAGAAATCTGATTTGGGGTGAGCTGCTACACCTGCCTAAAATTTGCAGCTTGTTCCTACTAGCACATAAGTGTGCTCATGGAGTATGTGAGTAATCATTTGTACCACTAAAGATACTGTCAGTTATATTTTTAATGGTCTGCACATGTAGTGCTTTTTCTCCTTCTCTGTGTCTCCCATTCCATCTGCAGCATCACATCACTGCCTGAGAGGTGAAATGCCACACCTATATGAATCTGCAGTCTGCTACTACCAGCACATTGGTGTGCTTGTGAAGCGTGTGAGTACCCATTTGGCTCTACTAATAATATTACTGGCTTTTACTTGATGATCCTACACATGAGGCGCCCCTCTATTTTCTTTTATTCCTCTTATGTACTAATGTCTGTTTGCTAGTGTAAGTGTGTCTTCTAGTTAGTGTGTGTGGGTGTATACTATTGTGTGTGTGGGTATGTGCTAATGTGTGTTTGCTAGTGTAAGTGTGTAAGTGTGACTTCTAGATTGTGTGTGTGGTTGTGTACTATTGTGTGTGTGGGTATGTGCTAATGTGTGTTAGCTAAAGTAAGTGTGTCTTCTAGTTTGTGTGTGTGTGTGTGTACTATTGTGTGTGTGGGTATGTGCTCATGTGTGTTTGCTAATGTAAGTGTGTCTTCTAGTTAGTGTGTGTGTACTATTGTGTGTGTAGGTATGTGCTAATGTGTGTTTGCTAGTGTAAGTGTGTCTTCTAGTTAGTGTGTGTGGGTGTGTACTATTGTGTGTTTGGGCATGTGCTAATGTGTGTTTGCTAGTGTAAGTGTGTATTCTAGTCAGTGTGTGTGTACTATTGTTGGTGTGGGTGTGTGCAATTGTGTATTTGCTATTGTGTGGTCTAGTTAGTGTTTGTGGGTGTGTATCATTGTGTGTGTGGGTATGTGCCATTGTGTGTTTGCTAGTGTAAGTGTGTATTCTAGTTAGTGTGTATGGGTGTGTGCAATTGTGTATGTGTGTGTGTATATGCCATTGTGTGTTTGCTAGTGTAAGTGTGTCTTCTAGTTAGTGTGTGTGGGTGTGTGCAATTGTGTGTTTGTTAGTGTAAGTGTGTGTTCTACTTATTGTGTGAGTGTATGATATTGTGTGTGTCAGTGGGTGCTATTGTGTGTTTGCTATTGTAAATGTGTGTGCTAGTGTGTGGGTGTATGATATTGTGTGTGCCAGTGGGTGCTATTTTGTGTTTGCTACTATAAATGGGTGTGCTAGTGTGCGTGTTTGGTAGTTTGACTGTGTGTATGTTCCCTATTGTGTGTGTGCTATTGTGTGGGTGGGTGCTATTGTGTAGAGTGTGTGTGCATGTGTTTGTGTGTGGGAGTATGTATCTACTAGTGTCTGTGTGTCCACCTATGTGATAGTGTCTGTTTGTCCATCTGCATGTATGTACAGTATGTGAAGGTCTGTGTGTGTGTATTTGCTAGGGTCTGTGTGGCTATGGCCCCATTTACTGGCTCCATTGAAAAAGGAATTGAGATTTAGGTCTTAGTGTTTTAAAATATATATCTTACATGCAGCTCTATTGCTCAGATCACTACATTTCTAGTATAAGAGCACACCTAATTAATATTTATTAAAGAAGCAAGGCTTGACTTTCAGCTCCAGTAGCGAAAACCAGACATTACTAAGGCACCGATCAAGCGGTTTCTTCTCTTATGTATAGTACTGTATGGTCTAGTGGAGTGTGAAAATGCAAGCAGTTTAGAGTATTAATACCATTGGTCCACAATCCATTCCACGTAAATACCACTTTTTGCACTGCTATTACTAGTGGATGGTCAATATTTATTGCACTACAGTACTCATGTCAGATAGCACAGAAAATTGCTTAAAGTAAGAAAAATATGTAAAAAAAACAAAAACATTTTCATTCATGAAAATTTATCTAGAAATGTTCAGTTCTAGGATTAAAATTGTTTAGTACAATTCTCCAGTATTTCAGTGATAAAAACTGTAGCTATAAAGGAATGGTTAAACAATATTATTTTCAGCGACTCAAAATTTTAGCACAAACAATTGAGAAAAGCTTTATGTTTCTAACTTTTATAAAGAAAACGTAATGTTTCAAAACTGTTTTACCTCATCAGTTTTCCACTTGATTCTTTTTGTATGTCCTACTTTATTTTGCTAACCAGAAATTAACAAATTTAGAAATAGGTATTTTTATGAACTGGTAGTAAAACATTTTTGTTTTTCTGTTTTCTTTGCAATAAAAATAGAAACACAAAATAGGGTGTGTTCTTTTTTGTCACACCAAATCATTGTCATTGTTGTGCTCCCAATTGTCCTGCATTTTACAGGACTGTCATAGGACAGGAGCACTGACCTGATATCTTTAAATATTCAGATGTTTCCTAGCAACAAAAGAGAAAGGATGAAATCGATAGCAAATAGAATTATCCCTGCAAGCATCAGGGCTATGCAACAGCAGCATTACATAACAGAATGTTATTATTAAGATAAGTGTGAGAGGTACCGCAGACTTGTAAAATTGCTGGTAAGTTGTTGGAATATCATTATTTGCCCATGTGAGTTAAGTATGGAAAAAGCATATGACCTGCATTGTTTATTTATTTTTCCTTTTCTTGGTTTCCTTGTGCAGATTATCATAATTTACTAATATCTTATCTGCTCTTTAATGTGTTTTAGTTGTGTACATTGCTGTATGATAATGCAGCACAGACATCTTATACACATGTCATCTCTCAGGCTGTACTAGATATAAACCAGTTACAGTCAGTATAGCAGGGTTCAGACAGTTCAATTGAAAAGTTAAACTTACAGTATTGAGCTATTATGAATTTTTGTGAACTCACAAAAAGAAAAAAGAAATAAACAATGAGCTAAAACTACCAATAAGCACCATAACTCTTTGGTTGAGAGGGCTAGATGTTATATATTCAATATATTTCTTGAGGAAAAAATGTATACTTTGTCACAACCCAAAAAGTGTGGAATTCACAAATATTTACACCCACAAGCGGAAGATGCAAGTCAATTTACATAATAATTGATTAAGTAGCATCAATCTCTTGACCACTAACTACTTAGCAGTGGAATGAAATCCAATGGGAAGGTTATCAGCATCACACAAATTTAAAGCAAAAGGGAAAAAACTTCCCTCTATTAAACAATAAAACTTGAAAGCAGTTAAAGAGAAAAAAGAAAAAAAAAAAAGGCAGCCTCGTTTGCTTTGAAATAATTAGACAAAACCGTGAGATGAGAAACCTCACAGAGGCAATGGAGTCTTTATGAATTCCAAGTGCTGGCCGAAGGCGAAGGTAACATTTCAACTAGATATGTGCATTCGGTTTTGTCACGAGTGTACATTTGTGATGAAACAGGGATACTCATACGTTTCCACAAAACAAATATCCGAATGAATGCACCCCGAAATTTAAAGAAAACAAATAAAGACTGACAAAAGTCATCAGGATTAATTTGTTTCCTTTAAATGTATAAATTACTTACCTTTTGTACATTGGAGAGCTGCGCTAACACGCGCCTCTTCTCCACAGAGCCCCAACTGCGCTAATAAGAGGCTTAGTGTGGCGGCTCTCAGGACCAGCACTAAAAGAAGAAGGTCTTTTAGAGCAGATCCTGAGTGCCAATGCACAAAGTCTCCTATTAGTGTGGCTGGGGCTCTGTGAAATAGAAGAGCGGGTTAGCGCGGCTCCCCAGCACGCTAAATGTAAGTATAAAGCTACAGGGAACCATTTCCCCTGTAGCTTTGGGATATTTATATTAATTTTATGAAATCAAATGTGAATATTTTAGGAATAGTCAGTATTCGTTTCATTTAAAACAAAACGAATACCAAATAGAGCATCCAATGAATATTCCTGGAAACTAATTTTTCTGAATGTTCGTTCCAAAAAATTCAGCCAAACCAAATTTTTCACTGCTGCACATCTCAATTTCAAGCACACCTGTAGAGTTTCCCTCAGATGCTCGTGGCCAGCCCTTTGGAGACACCTACAATTCTATTCAGCGAGATTAAAACAGCAAACTAAAACATACCTATATTTTACAAACATATACAAGTATGCTTTATAAATTTCGCTGTTATAATTATTTGTTTTTCCATATATGTAGCAGTTTGCGTTTGATGTTTTTGATGTATCAAGTAATGATTATTTCACACGACTATAAATCTTAATGGCAGAAACACACAATAACAAAACACTGAAAAGATGTTGGATGCTTGCGCCTTTCCAAGTAGGACTTTAACTATAAATCTAATCACTTTGCCGGAATTAAACACACAGGGCGAGATTACATATACGGCTTAGGTTTCAGCACAACTGCTGAAACCCATGCCACCGTAACTTCACCTCGCGCATCGGGTGAATCACATATAAGGTGCCCGCAGATCATATACTGCTGTAATTCGGATAAACCGTCAAAGTTCAGAAATGTGCGGAAATACACATTTCTGGAGTCGCCTGTAACTTACGGCAGGCACCGAAGAAAATAGAAAAAAAATATGTTTAATTGACTGTAAAAGTCTAATCCGCCTCCCAAAAATTAACCCAACACGTCAAAACCCCTATATCCGCCATCCCCCCACATCACAACAAATAATAAAAATGTATTAACCTCTAAACCACAATCCCCCCACAACGCAATCTACCTATTTAAATTTATTAACACCTAATCCGCCAACCCCCACATCGCAAAGTACTTAATAAATGTGTTAAACCCTAATCCGCCATCCCCAACATCTCAAAGTACCTAATAAATGTATTAAACCCTAATCCGCAATCCCCCCACATCGCAAAGTACCTAATAAATGTATTAAACCCTAATCCACCATCCCCCACATCGCAAAGTACCTAATAAATGTATTAACCCCTAATCCGCCATCCCCCCACATTGCAAAGTACCTAATAAATGTAATAAAACCTAATCCGCCATCCCCCCACAACGCAAAGTACCTATCAACACTATTAATCCCTAAACCGCCAACCCCCCACAAGGCAAACTACCTATTAAAACTATTAACCCCTAATCCACCAATCCCCCACAACGCAATCTACCTAATTAACCTATTAACCCCTAAACCACCATCCCCCCACAATGCAAAGTATTAATCTAATTACTAAGCCCCCTAACCTAACACCCCCTAAATTAACCCCAATTACATCAAATAAAAAAGACTGTCTCCCTAAAAAATGTATTAAAAATTATCAAAATAAAAAAATCCTAACATTACATAAAAAACAACCTAAGATTAAATTAAAATAAAAAATCTAATACTGCAATATTGCAATATTTTGCAGGCGACGCCGCATTTGTGATCGGACCCACAGAAGTTTATCAGAGTCGTGTAATTATTTTCGTCAGATAATGTTTTCTGAACTTTCTTTTTCAAATTGATCACAATCTTAAAATGCTTCTGTTCCAAGATCTTTACCTCCTGAAAGAAACACAAAATCATTATCTGCTTTACTAATCTACTAATTTTGTAATCCAAAAAAAGAAATGCACAGGATTAATGACAAACAAAATGGCAATTATGTGGGTTTAGTTATTATTCAACACATTGAAAGGCTTTTATGTTCACTGATGCTTTTAATAGAGTGTGTATGTATTTTTAACCCCTTCACTACTGGAACTTTCAGGGAAAAACTTGCCCAAAATACCTGGAGAATTTTTAGCAATTTTTTCACAAACTTTGGGTTTCTCACTGAAACTATTTACATACCGCTTGTGCAATCATGGCACAAATGGTTGTAAAAGCTTCTCTGGGATCCCCTTTGTTCAGAAATTGCAGACATATATGGCTTTGCCATTGCTTTTTGGTAATTAGAAGACCGCTAATTGCAGCTGCTCACCACACTTCTATTATTCTCAGCTGTGAAGGGGTTAATTAGGTAGCTTGTAAAGTTAATTTTAGCTTTAGTGTAGCGATTACCCTCCCACCTGACACTTCTCAACCCCTTATCTCTACCTGATCCCTCCCAAACAGTTATCTTCCCTCCCTCACCCCCACTGGTCACCCCATCTTAGGTACTGGCAGACAGTATGCCAGTATGAAAAATTAAGGCTTTTTTTAAATTAAATATTTTTTATTTTATTTTTATATTTTCTACAGTGTAGGATCCCCACAACCTCCCTGATCCCCCCCAAACAGCTTTCTAACCCTACCCCTCTGCTATCTTGGGTACTAGCAGCTGTCTCCCAGTACCTAATAAAATTATTTTTTAATATAATATTATATATATATACAGTATATATATATATATATATATATATATATATATATATATATATATATATATATATATATATATAAAGTTCAGGATAGACAAGCACTCCAGAAATCCAGTTCCAATGCCCAGGGTGCAACAGATAAATAAATAGAAAATAATGGGGAGTGCACTCGCCAGGACGTTTCAGAAGTTTAATTCCAAAATGTGAACGTTTTCGGGGGGTTAGCCCCTATTAAGACATACAAAGGGGCTAACCCCCCCGAAAACGTTCACATTTTGGAATTAAACTTCTGAAAAGTTCTGGTGAGTGCACTCCCCATTATTTTCTATATATAAATATATATATATATTATAAATGTTTGTAGTGTAGTGATTCCTCCCTCCAGCAAACATTACTTAACAGCCGTGACTGATGGAGTTTACTGAAGACAAAGTACCGCACAACATACTGTATATATATATATATATATACTGGTTATATATATATATATATATATATATGTCTTTTTGGGTGAAGGGGTTAAAGAATCTGAACAGGGGCATTAATGGTTGATATGTGTGTTAATTGGATAATTGTTATTAGTATACAAATGCTTTTTTATTCATTTTTTGGTGATGTTTCTTTCAAAAGTCATCCAGTATGGTGTGTTTTACAAATGTACAAAACTAAAGTTACATTTGCAAACAGTTTGGAGTACTCGATAATAAGTTTAGAAGTATTGTCTGAGGCTTATCAATCCAATTTAGCTGTTTAATTCAGTAAGTGAAAAATGGCCCCATAAATATGTTGCATTGAGAATTTGGCTTGTGATTAGAAAACAGGACTGGGACATTGTTAAAGGGACAGTCTACTACAGAATTGGAATTGTTTAAAAAGATAGATAATTCCTTTATTACCCATTTCCTAGTTTTGCATAACGAACACTGTTATATTAATATACTTTTTACCTTGTATCGAAGCTTCTGCAGACTGACCCTTATTTCAGTTTTTTTGACAGATTTGCATTTTAGCCAACCAGTGCTGACTCATAAATAACTCCACGGGAGTGAGCACAGTGTTATCTATTTGGCACACATGAACTAGCAGTGTCTAATTGAAAAACTGTCAAATCCACTGAGATATGAGGCTGCCTTCAAGGGCTTAGAAATTAGCATATTTAACTTTCAACAAAGAACACAAAGAGAACAATGCAAATTTGATTATAAAAGTAAATTTTTAAGTTGTTTAAAATTGCACGCACTTTAATGAAGTTTAATTTTCAGTAGACTGTCCCTTTAAGTAGAAAACCATTTTTAACCAAAATGATAATGAACAAAAGTGCTGCAGGTTAACATGCCAAAAATAATCAAACTATGGACTGTGAAAACCCCACATAGGGCAAGATTACAAGTGATGCGGAAATTCATTTGCGAAAACTGCGAGCCCGTTCTGACTTTTTTGCATTTGGGGTTGTTCAGCTATTACAAGTTAAGAAATAACTTATTTTGCGCATGCGTTAAGCCGTGTAATGCAAACTGCGAAATCGTGTTCACGTATTCCCCATAGAAGTCAATGGAGAAGACAAATAGAAAAAAACCCATAAAAACCCAAATCTGTTGCGCAAAGCCCATGATGTATTCTCCTTGAAAAGTGTACATGAAATGGGAATATTTCATATTGCGAAAATGTTTTTGCAACGGAATATGTTCTATTTCTATTTGAAATAAATATGTCTCTATATATGTGATGATTTTTGGACAGATATATCTATAGCGAGATATGCATATGATTATATATATGTCTAGATATCTTGAGATCTATAAATGCGAATATCTGTTTTAAAATCCATCTGAGATATTGTTTAATGTGCATAAGATTGTAATGTGAAATCTCTTCATTATCTCCATAGTTAAACATACGTCTATATATATAAATCCATGTTTCTCTATATATGTGTATGTATCTCAATGTAAAATCCCCGCGTCTGCTTTTTTTTTCTAGCACCCGATATCTCGTATCTTTGAGCCCTTATAAATTTTGTATGCAAAATTGTTTTAAATCATTTTTATTAGACAGTGTTAATATGATTGTATCTGTACTTTGTAATGTTTTTATGTTGTGCAAAGCTCTTAACTACAGTTCTTTTAGCGCAGAAAGGATTGTTGCATAAAAGGGGAATGCGCGTTTATTCAAGACTTATAATACCTGAGCAATAGAAATTGATTGCGAAAAGATCACATTGCACGCGGAAATGCCATTATGCGCTATTTGTAATCTTGCTGATAGTAAGGTAGAGTAAAAAATGCACCAATTGCATGATTTATCAAATTCGATTACATAATATTTGCATTGGAATTTCCCTTTAAATGCGTCAGTTTACAAGTCATAAAGATTATACAAGTAGGGAAGAAGCAAGCTGTGGTTACCTATAATTATCTTTATTCATTGAATAAAAAAAAAATCCCAGTGCCTTACAATTTGACACCAGTATTTCAATTTGCCTGAAGCTTTTTATTATTAATGCTATTATTATTCGGCTAGATTACGAGTTTTGCTGTAAGAGCTGCACGGTACTAACTTGCAAGTTATTGTCACCGCTCACCTCCCTACAGCGCTGCTATTACAGGTTTCCATAAACCCGGCATTAGCAGGTAATATTGCAGCGTAAAGCAAAATTGAGCTCCATACCGCACTCCAATACCAGCGCTGCGGTGAGCTGGTTTTACGTGCTCATGCACAATTTTCCCATAGACATCAATGGGGAGAGTCAGCTAAAAAAAAGCCTAACACCTGAAATAAAGGAGCGTAAAGCTCTGTAACGCAGCCCCATTGATTCCTATGGTTAAAGAAAAGTTATGTTTAAATCTAACACCCTAACATAAACCCTGAGTCTAAACACCCCTAATCTGCTGCCCCCGACATCGCCGACACCTAGCCACACTTATTAACCCCTAATCTGCCGCCCCTAACTTTGCTGCCACCTATATTACACTTATTAACCCCTAATCTGCCACCCCCAATGTCGCCACCACCTACCTACACTTATTAAACCCCTAATCTGCTACCCCCAACGTCGCCGCCACTATACTAAAGTTATTAACCCCTAAATCTAACCCTAACACCTACTAACTTTAATGTAATTAAAATAAATCTAAATAAAACCTACTATTAATAACTAAATAATTCCTATTTAAAACTAAATACTTACCTGTAAAATAAACCCTAAAATAGCTACAATATAACTAATAATTACATTGTAGCTATCTTAGGTTTTATTTTTATTTCACAGGCAAGTTTGTATTTATTTTAACTAATTTCTTTTTTATTTTGTGTAATTTAGTGTTTGTTTGTTTTTGTAATTAAATTAATTGTATTTAATTAATGTAATTTATTTAATTGTAGTGTAAGGTTAGGTGCTAGTGTAAGACAGGTTAGGTTTTATTTTACAGGTACATTTTTATTTATTTTAACTAGGTAGTTAGTAAATAGTTAATAACTATTTACTAACTATTCTACCTAGTTAAAATAAATACAAACTTGCTTGTGAAATAAAAATAAAACCTAAGATTGCTACAATGTAACTATTAGTTATATTGTAGCTAGCTTAGGGTTTATTTTACAGGTAAGTATTTAGTTTTAAATAGGAATTATTTAGTTATTAATAGTAGGTTTTAGTTAGATTTATTTTAATTACATTAAAGTTAGGGTGTGTTAGGGTTAGACTTAGGGTTAGGTTTAGGGGTTAATAACTTTAGTATAGTGGCAGCAATTTTGGGGGCAGCAGATTAGAGGTTAATAACAGTAATGTAGGTTGCGGTGATGTTAGGGACAGCAGATTAGGGGTTAATAATATTTAACTAGTGTTTGTGATGCGGGAGTATTGCAGTTTAGGGGTTAATTTGTTTATTATAGTGGCAGTGATGTCCGGAGCGGCAGATTAGGGGTTAATAATTTTATTATAGTGTTTGCGATGCGGGAGGGCCTAGGTTTAGGGGTTAATAGGTAGTTTATGGGTGTTAGTATACTTTTTAGCACTTTAGTTATGAGTTTTATGGTACAGCTTTGTAGCATAAAACCCATAACTACTGACTTTCAGTTTACGTTATGGATCTTGATGGTATAGGCTGTACCACTCACTTTTTGGCCTCTCAGGCAAAATCGTAATAACGGCGCTATGTAAGTCCCATTGAAAAAGGACTTTGTGAAAGCTGCGGTAGTTACGTTGCATTACAGACAAAAATGTGTGCTGTACAGAAATACCTGCAAAACTCGTAATACCAGCGGTAGTGAAAAAGAGCCATACCGCTGCTTTTTCACTCATACCGCAAAACTCGTAATCTAGCCAATTATTATTAATAATCATCATCATAATAAATACTTTTAAAGACAATTACAAAAATAATGAAGGATTAGAGGACCCTGCCCTAGAGTTGCCATCTGATGTAGGTCACCTTGTATAAATGTCTAAAATGTAAAACATATAACACAAAAAAATTAAAACAAAACAATCCAAGCAGATAATATGAAGACTGACACTGCCCCCAATTTGTAGTTATCTTAAACAAAACAGGAAGTTTAAAGTGAAAGTCAACCCTAGCGTTTGTGAAACGCTAGGATTGACTATTGAAACAAAAAAGGGGACTTTCATTCATGAAGTTTAAAATACTTCATGCAGAAATCTCCTTTATTTGTTTCAAGCTATCGCCACTCTGAGCTGCTAAGGTGACGTTTTAACCTCTTAGCCAATAGCCGTGCAGTAAATCCGGCTCCCAAGGGCGCTAAGCCAGATTTACTGCACGTTGGTGTAACAACTTTTGATTTCTTACAAGCCCTCTGTCTGTATAAAAGCAATGTTGGAACAGACTGTGTTACTACACCCTCTTAAGCAATATTTGGAGAGTATTGTACTGCAGGAAGTAGTATATTGCTCTCAAAATGGCGATAAAAAGGCAATTAACAAAGAAAGACAGAGAGACCATTATAACCCTTAAAAGTGTAGGTCTTTCCTTTAGAGAAATTACAAAGAAAGCCAAGGTTTCAGTGAGTACAGTTTCCTACACCATCAAAAGGCACTTGAAAACTAGAGTAAACTCTGACAGAACACAACAGAACCAGAAGACAAGTTTTTGAGAGTCAACCGCTTACGTGACAGGCAGCTCACAGGACAATAGCTTCAAGCACAGCTTAACACTGATCGTATAGGAAGATTAGGGAACTATAGGGGATTTGTGGCATTAAAGCCAAGTGTAGAATTAAACACTAGCTAATCAAATATATATGGGGATAAAAATTACACTTTATTTAACATATATTCAAAAACAGACAAAACAGTAAAACAGACACCAATCTGGAATCTTGGAGATGGGTATGTATACTTCCAAATTCCATATAAATCAGTATCAGTATTCCATCAACAGTGTCTTAAATTAAAAACATGAGGGCAAAACACTGATCGTAGTAAGCAAGTCACAGTTTCAACTGTGAAGAAAAGACTTTAAGCTGCAGGTTTGACAGGTCGATTGGCAGTAAGAAAGCCATTGCTAAGATGGCAAAATAAAAAAAGAGGCTTGTCTAGGTCATGAAGCACCGCCAGTGGACTACTGAAGACTGGAAAACGATCTTATGGACCGATTAATTAAAATTTGAGATCTTTGGTTCATCGCGCATGGTTTTGTATGCCAGTGAGTAGGCAAAAGGATGGTTCCTTAGTGTGACACCAACTGTCAAACATGGAGGAGGAAGTGTGATGATCTGTGGCTCTTTTGCTAAATCCAGAGTCTGCAACTTGCACAGAATGAGTGGCATCCCGAACCAAAACTACTACCACAGCATTTTGCAGTGCCATGCAATACCCTCCAGTTTACACCTAGTTGTTCAGGGGTTCATCCAACAGCAAGATAATGAGCCAAAACATACCTCCAGGCTGTGTCAGAACTACCTAAGAAGAAAAGAACAAGACGGTAGGCGTCAAAACATGTCTCCAGACTTAAACCCCACAAGCTGGTTTGCGACGAACTGGAAAGAAAAGTGAGAGCAAAGCAACCTACAAGTGCAACACATTTGTGGGAACTTCTGCAACAGAGTTGGGAAGAACTTTCCAAACAATATTTGATTTCTGTTGTAGAAAGAATGCCACAAGTGTGTTCAGCTGTTATATCAGCAAAAGGTGGCTACTTTGATGAGTTAAAAATTTAGAGTACATTTTTTTTAAAGAAAATGATTCCATTAATTCTTTTTATGTCCAATTGTTTATTTGTTCTGTGCTTTATTTTCCCCATTAGTACATTGAGACATTAAACTGCATACATTTCAATAAAAACTTAAAAAATTGAGCTGTTCTAAAACTTTTGACTGGTAGTGTGTGTGTATATCTATATATATAAAACAATGAAAGAAATGACCTAAGCACACAGGAAAAGAATGGTAGTATAAAAAAAGGTGGTAATGCTACTATTGTAACTACCTATACATGTGATACAAGATCAAATATCATAATCCTCAAAAGAGTTCAGCACAAAACAAATGGTGATATAGTACCATATGATGGCATCCAGTGACAAGATACACACAATATGGCTGCAAAGCAGGTACTCACCAGTGTGCGTGTATGTGTATATATGTGTTTATAATCAGTGTGCGTGAGAGTGTGTGTATTTATGTGTTTATAATCAGTGTGCGTGAGAGTGTGTGTATTTATGTGTTTATAATCATTGTGCGTGAGTGTGTATGTGTATATATGTGTTTATCTCACAGGGAGATGAGAAGGCGCGCTGTTATAAATATATAAGATAAGCAATGCAAATTGTGATATGAGCCCTAAAAAGTAAAAGGTCCCACAGATAGTTACTCCGTCTTTATCGAGTGTGTCTTACTCGGTTGTCGGCTCTGGAAAGAATAATGGCAGTCCGTATTGGTCCGGTGATCTTGTTCGTCAAAGTTTCTGTGTAGGCAGCTCCTCTTGTTCCCAGAGAGCAGGGATATAACTGTTTAGAAAAAGAGATGGAGAGGGCGCCACATAGCGTAATATTGTTTCAAAAAGGGATAATACAACAAGCAGAGTGGTAATGCGCTTACCGGAGACTGTGGTACTGTGCTGTGACCAGTACTAAATCGCCTGCTAGCACTTTAGTCAGTGGCTAGTACACTGTCAGATACGATTCTTCCCGGGGCTTTCTCCTTGGGATACCAAAGCGAATGGTATCTGAAGAAACGACCCTTGGTGGTTGAGAAACGCGTTATAATAAAGCCTATTTTAAATTCTTTTAAACTTTGGAAGTTGTGCACCTCTTTTACGGAACAAACCTAATTGAGCAATATACTATAGTTGCTGAACCTAGAAACGCCTACAGCACAATTCCCTGTCCCAAGGAGAAAGCCCCGGGAAGAATCGTATCTGACAGTGTACTAGCCACTGACTAAAGTGCTAGCAGGCGATTTAGTACTGGTCACAGCACAGTACCACAGTCTCCGGTAAGCGCATTACCACTCTGCTTGTTGTATTATCCCTTTTTGAAACAATATTACGCTATGTGGCGCCCTCTCCATATATGTGTTTATAATCAGTGTGTGTGAGTGTGTATGTGTATATATGTGTTTATAATCAGTGTGCGTGAGTGTGTATGTGTATATATGTGTTTATAATCAGTGTGTGTGAGTGTATATGTGTATATATGTGTTTATAATCAGTGTGCGTGAGTGTGTATGTGTATATATGTGTTTATAATTAGTGTGCGTGTGTGTGTATATGTATATATGTGTTTACAATCAGTGTGCGTGAGTGTGTATGTGTATATATGTGTTTATAATCAGTGTGCTTGAGAGTGTATGTATTTATGTGTTTATAATCAGTGTACGTGAGAGTATGTGTATATATGTGTTTATAATCAGTGTGCGTGAGTGTGTAAGGGAATATATGTCTTTATAATTAGTGTGCGTGAGTGTGTATGTGTATATATGTGTTTATAATCAGTGTGCGTGAGTGTGTAAGTGAATATATGTGTGTACATGTGTGTGAATATGAGTACATGTGTAAATGTGAATGTGCACTCAGTGGGTGCACACATGTGAATGTCCCCCCTCAGTAGTCTTTAAAAGCTGCCTAGGTCTATAGTGATTGTATTTATTCATTTAAACTTTGCCTTGTAGAATAAGAATCGTACATCTGATGACAACACCCATTTATAAATCAACTTCCTGTGACCTTGAATAATTCAGCTATAATTTACTGACAGTCTATTAGTGATAATACTAATTTCTCTAAACTGAATGGTACAAAGTGCTGCTATAGGTATATGCTATTATTACATATTATCTGACTAAGGATTTACAAATGAGTCACTGTCCATATCATTAAATATATTTGTTTTTTCCAAGAACAGCATGTTTATAGAACTACAGATATCTGCTGTCTAGCAATATTCCAAGGTCCATTTGCTTTTAAAGTATTAATGACGCTATAAGTTTATGGCTATTTACTGTATATAAAATATATTAGCTCTTGACGTTCTTGCTTCTATTTAATGTTGCCGGCGTATATGAAAGAAGTAAGCAAAAGCATTATTATCATTATATACAAATTTGAGAGAAAGAAAAAAAATGGAAGGCTTTAAATAAATAACATTGGTGTATTGCTAGATGTTTGCAATTAATATATATCTTCCATATGTTAAGAACACATGCAATGTCTAGAGAGATACAGCTAAAAAATCATTCTTTCCGTCTGACCCATTAAAATAACAGTGCACGCACAACACATAGCCAATGGTACAGAGATTCAAGAGGTAGGTGCACGGCCAGTGGCTGGTAAAGTGAATAAATAAGAATTCATGGAGGTGTTTAAGATTAAGTTGTTTTTTTATTAGTGCAAATAATATTCTTTATGCTCTTTAATTTTTAATTTGTAGTGTATGTATTGGGTACTTGTAAAGCACGGCTAATCACCCGTAAGGGTCTCAAGGCGCTGCTCATTTTATCGACCTCGGAAGGATGAAAGGCTGATTGGACCTCGCCGGGGATCGAACCTGCAACCCTTGGATTGCTACAGAGATCAGCCACAGTGCCTTAGCATGCTGAGCTGTCTGTCCGGTAGTGCAGTTATTTGGAAATTTACTATCCCTATAACTAAAGTTGGGTGTCAGGGATAGGGGGTTGGGGTGGTTTGGATAAAGCATTTAGGGGATAAGACACAATTGGGTTTTATGGTTAAAGGGTTTGGGTGTGGTGGGTTTGAGTAATAAGGTCAGTGGATGGGTCATGAATATGGAGGGTAAGTGCTGAGGTGGGTCTGGTTATATGCAGTAGCTGCTCTGGTGGTTGGGGGTGTCACCAAGGCTGGATTGGCCTACCAGGATACCAGGAGATTTACTAGTGGGCTGCAACAGCTGGGACTAGAAAGCTACAATTTAAAAGGGGTGATTAATAGATGAAATCGGTTTGTAGGGTGCCTATATAACTACAATCTGGAACTATTTTTTAATACAGTTAGTTGCATGAGTGGGCTGGCAGTTAGGGGTTAACAATAGTTACGCTTAAAATTGCAAAAAGCAAATTGTGAATTTAGCAAACAAAATGACAGCTTAAATGCTTTTTAAACAATTTTGTGTGCAGATGTTCTGTAACACAATGCTTATTGGCTGATATATAATATGTATAAAAAACTGTCTGCTTACAATCATTTTTACTTTTTATTTTACAAAACTGTCACAAAGATTATGAGAGAGGCTGTGCGGTGCTAACGAGCAGTTTATGCTCAGCACTCACTTACAGACAGTGCTGGTATTACGGGTTATTACAAACCCGGTGTTAACCGCAAAAAAGTGAGCGTAGAGCAAAATTTTGCTCCACATCTCACCTCAATACCAGCGCTGCTTACATTAGCGGTGGGCTGGTAAAACATGCTCGTGCACGATTTCCCCATAAGGATCAATGGGGGAGAGCCGATTGAAAAAAAAAAAAAGAAGCAGCATTTAGCTCCTAACGCAGCCCCATTGATTCCTATGGGGAAATAAAAGTTATGTCTACACCTAACACCCTAACATGAACCCCGAGTCTAAACACCCCTAATCTTACACTTATTAACCCCTAATCTGCTGCCCCCAACATCGCAGACACCTACATTATATTTATTAACCCCTAATCTGCCACCCCCAATGTCATCGCAACCTAACTACATTTATTAACCCCTAATCTGCCGCCCCCAACGTTGCCACCACTATAATAAAGTTATTAACCCCTAAACCTAAGTCTAACCCTAACCCCCTAACTTAAATATAATTTAAATAAATCTAAATAAAATTACTACAATTAACTAAATTATTCCTATTTAAAACTAAATACTTACCTAGCTAGATTTAGAGTTTTGTCCAAGATGGCGTCCCTCGAATTCCGATTGGCTGATAGGATTCTATCAGCCAATCGGAATTAAGGTAGGAAAATTCTGATTGGCTGATGGAATCAGCCAATCAGAATCAAGTTCAATCCGATTGGCTGATCCGATCAGCCAATCAGATTGAGCGCGCATTCTATTGGCTGATCGGAACAGCCAATAGAATGCGAGTTCAATCTGATTGGCTGATTGAATCAGCCAATCGGATTGAACTTGATTCTGATGGGCTGATTCCATCAGCCAATCAGAATTTTCCTACCTTAATTCCGATTGGCTGATAGAATCCTATCAGCCAATCGGAATTCGAGGGACGCCATCTTGGATGACGTCCCTTAAAGGAACCGTCATTCGTCGGGAAGTCGTCGTCGGAAGAAGATGGGTCCGCGGTGGAGGTCTTCAAGATGGAGCCGGTCCTCATCGGATGAAGATAGAAGATGCCGCTTGGAAGAAGATGGTTGCCGGTCCGGATCTACTCTTCTTCCCGGATTGGATGAAGACTTTGGAGCCTCTTCTGGACTTCTTCAGCCGTCGGATGATGGATGTCTAGCCTCCGCTTGGGCTTAGATGAAGATATCGGAGCCAGGACAGATTGGTGTGATACCCGGTGAGGTGAAGACAAGGTAGGAAGATCTTCAGGGGCTTAGTGTTAGGTTTATTTAAGGGGGGTTTGGGTTAGATTAGGGGTATGTGGGTGGTGGGTTGTAATGTTGGGGGGGGGTATTTTATGTGTTTTTTTACAGGAAAAAGAGCTGAATTTCTTGGGGCATGCCCCGCAAAGGGCCCTGTTCAGGGCTGGTAAGGTAAAAGAGCTTTGAACTTTGGTAATTTAGAATAGGGTAGGGCATTTTTTATTTTGGGGGGCTTTGTTATTTTATTAGGGGGCTTAGAGTAGGTGTAATTAGTTTAAAATTGTTGTAATATTTTTCTTATGTTTGTAAATATTTTTTTATTTTTTGTAACTTAGTTGTTTTTTATTTTTTGTACTTTAGTTAGTTTATTTCATTGTAGTTATTTGTAGGTATTGTATTTCATTCATTTATTGATAGTGTAGTGTTAGGTTTAATTGTAGGTAATTGTAGGTATTTTATTTAATTTATTTATTGATAGTGTAGTGTTAGGTTTAATTGTAACTTAGGTTAGGATTTATTTTACAGGTAATTTTGTAATTATTTTAACTAGGTAGCTATTAAATAGTTCTTAACTATTTAATAGCTATTGTACCTGGTTAAAATAAATACAAAGTTGCCTGTAAAATAAATATTAATCCTAAAATAGCTATAATATAATTATAATTTTTATTGTAGCTATATTAGGATTTATTTTACAGGTAAGTATTTAGCTTTAAATAGGAATAATTTATTTAATTAGAGTTAATTAATTTCGTTAGATTTAAATGATATTTAAGTTAGGGGGGTGTTAGGGTTAGACTTAGCTTTAGGGGTTAATACATTTATTAGAATAGCGGTGAGCTCCAGTCGGCAGATTAGCGGTTAATGTTTGAAGTTATGTGTCGGCGATGTTAGGGAGGGCAGATTAGGGGTTAATACTATTTATTATAGGGTTAGTGAGGAGGATTAGGGGTTAATAACTTTATTATAGTAGCGATGAGATCCGCTCGGCAGATTAGGGGTTAATAAGTGTAGGCAGGTGGAGGCGACGTTGAGGGGGCAGGTTAGGGGTTAATAAATATAATATAGGGGTCAGCGGTGTTAGGGGCAGCAGATTAGGGGTACATAGCTATAATGTAGCTGGCGGCGGTGTGCGGACGGCAGATTAGGGGTTAATAAGTGTAGGTAGCTGGCGGCGACGTTGTGGGGGGCAGATTAGGGGTTAATAAATATAATATAGGGGTCGGCGGTGTTAGGGGCAGCAGATTAGGGGTACATAAGTATAACGTAGGTGGCGGTCGGCAGATTAGGGGTTAAAAATTTTTAATCAAGTGGCGGCGATGTGGGGGGACCTCGGTTTAGGGGTGCATAGGTAGTTTATGGGTGTTAGTGTACTTTAGGGCACAGTAGTTAAGAGCTTTGTGAACCGGCGTTAGCCCACAAAGCTCTTAACTACTGACTTTTTTCTGCGGCTGGAGTTTTGTCGTTAGATTTCTAACGCTCACTTCAGCCACGACTCTAAATACCGGAGTTAGAAAGATCCCATTGAAAAGATAGGATACGCAATTGACGTAAGGGGATCTGCGGTATGGAAAAGTCGCAGCTGAAAAGTGAGCGTTAGACCCTTTTTTGACTGACTCCAAATACCGGCGGTAGCCTAAAACCAGCGTTAGGAGCCTCTAACGCTGGTTTTCACGGCTATCGCCAAACTCCAAATCTAGGCCTAAGCTAGCTACAATATAACTAATAGTAACATTGGAGCTAGCTTAGGGTTTATTTTTATTTTACAGGCAAGTTTGTATTTATTTTAACTAGGTACAATAGTTATTAAATAGTTATTAACTATTTACTAACTACCTAGTTAAAATAAAGAGAAATTTGCCTGTAAAATAAAACCTAACCTAAGTTACAAAAACACCTAACACTACACTACAATTAAATTAATTCCCTAAATTAAATACAATTAATTACAATTAAATAAAATTATCTAAAGTACAAAAACAAACAAACACTAAATTACAGAAAATAATAAAGAAATTACAAGATTTTTAAACTAATTACACCTAATCAAATCCCCCTAACAAAATTAAAAAAGCCCCCCCAAAATAAAAAAACCCTACCCTACACTAAATTACAAATAGCCCTTAAAAGGGCCTTTTGCGGGGCATTGCCCCAAAGTAATCAGCTCTTTTACCTGAAAAAAAATTACAATTCCCCCCAACATTAAAACCCACCACCCACATAATCAAACCTACTCTAAAACCCACCCAATCCCCCCTTAAAAGAACCTAACACTAACCCCCTAAATATCACATTACCGGGAGACGTCTTCACCCAACCGGGCCAAAGTCCTCAACGAAGCCGGGAAAAGTCTTCATCCAAGATGGGCGAAGTGGTCATCCAGACGGCATCTTCATCCATCCGGCGCGGAGGGGGTCCATCTTCAAGACATCCGACAAGGAGCATCCTCTTCTTCCGACGGCTAAACACAGAATGAAGGTTCCTTTAAATGACATCATCCAAGATGGCGTCCCTTCAATTCCAATTGGCTGATAGAACTCTATCAGCCAATCGGAATTAAGGTAGAAAAAATCCTATTGGCTGATTGCATCAGCCAATAGGATTGAACTGGCATTCTATTGACTGATTGGAACAGCCAATAGAATGCCAGCTCAATCATATTGGCTGATTGGATCAGCCAATAGGATTGAACTTCAATCCTATTGGCTGATTGTATCAGCCAATAGGATTTTTTCTACCTTAATTCTGATTGGCTGATAGAATTCTATCAGCCAATCGGAATTGAAGGGACGCCATCTTGGATGATGCCATTTAAAGGAACCTTCATTCTGTGTTTAGCCGTCGGAAGAAGAGGATGCTCCGCGTTGGATGTCTTGAAGATGGACCCGCTCTGCGTCGGATGGATGAACATAGAATATGCAGTCTGGATGAAGACTTCTGCCTGTCTGGAGGACCACTTCGCCTAGCTTGGATGAAGACTGCTCCCGACTTCGTTGAGGACTTCGGCCCGGTTGGGTGAAGACGTCTCCTGGTAAGGTGATCTTCAGGGGGTTAGTGTTAGGTTTTTAAGGGGGGATTGGGTGGGTTTTAGAGTAGGGTTGGTTGTGTGGGTGGTGGGTTTTAATGTTGGGGGGGTTGTAATTTTTTTTCAGGTAAAAGAGCTGATTATTTGGGGCAATGCCCCGCAAAAGGCCCTATTAAGGGCTATTTGTAATTTAGTCTAAGGTAGGGCTTTTTTTATTTTGGGGGGGCTTTTTTATTTTGTTAGGGGGATTAGATTAGGTGTAATTAGTTTAAAAATCTTGTAATTTCTTTATTATTTTCTGTAATTTAGTGGGTTTTTTTTGTACTTTAGATAATTTTATTTAATTGTAATTAATTGTATTTAATTTAGGTAATTAATTTAATTGTAGTGTAGTGTTAGGTGTTATTGTTACTTAGGTTAGGTTTTATTTTACAGATACATTTGTCTTTATTTTAACTAGGTAGTTAGTAAATAGTTAATAACTATTTAATAACTATTGTACCTAGTTAAAATAAATACAAAGTTGCCTGTAAAATAAAAATAAACCCTAAGCCAGATACAATGTAACTATAAGTTATATTGTAGCTAGCTTAGGGTTTATTTTATAGGTATTTAGTTTTAAATAGGAATAATGTAGTTAATTGTAGTAATTTTATTTAGATTTATTTAAATTATATTTAAGCTAGGGGGTGTTAGGGTTAGACTTAGGTTTAGGGGTTAATAACTTTATTATAGTGGCGGCGACGTTGGGGGCATCAGATTAGGGGATAATAAATGTAGGTAGGTGACGGCGATGTTAGGGCCGACAGATTAGGGGTTAATAATATTTAAATAGTGTTTGTGATGCGGGAGTGCTGCGTTTTAGGGGTTAATATATTTATTATAGTGGCGGCGATGTCCGGTTTGGCAGATTAGGGGTTAAAAAATTATTTTAATGTTTGCGATGTGGGAGGGCCTCGGTTTAGGGGTTAATAGGTAGTTTATGGGTGTTAGTGTACTTTTTAGCACTTTAGTTAAGAGTTTTATGCTATGGCGTTGTAGTGTAAAACTCTTAGCTACTGACTTTTAAATGCGGTACCAGTCTTGACAGGAGAGGGTCTACCGCTCACTTTTAGTCAGACTCGAAATACCGGCGCTATGCAAGTCCCATTGAAAATATAGGATACGCAATTGACGTAAGTGGATTTGCGGTATTTCCGAGTCTGGTCAAAAAAGTGAGCGGTACACCTGTACCTTCAAGACTCGTAATACCAGCGGGCGTTAAAACCGGCCAACGCTGCTTTTTAAGCAATCTAGCCGTGTGATTTTTCTATCAGAGTAGCTAAATGTTCTGGTAAGATGAGATCCCTCTTGCACTTATATCCAGTGTTTTCTAGTGTTATTTCACACTCAGTAGCTCTGTTTTGGTACGTGATTGACTGTTAAAAAATGCCTCTATTTAATATGCTGCTATTCTGTTTTTTAATATCTTGTCAGTTGCTATGTGATGTTCAAGCCTTGTCAATACCAACTATAATTACTAAATATATTAGTTGAGTGACGGCATTCAACCTCCATCCAATTATTTGAAACTTATCTCACTCTGACCTGGCCTGAATCAAATTTTCCCCATTTGGGCTTTTGGAATATCCGTTATCCTGTCATTAACTAATTTAAAGGACCCAGCGGACTGCACTGACCTATAAAGCAAAGCAAGGGATAGCAGAGCAAGGGTATGCTATCATTATCATTTGCTAGGATTAATTAAGCTTTTCAAACAGAGGCAAAAATAATTATACAATGGTTGAACAAGTACTGCTGTAATATTGTTGTTCCATCTGTGTTACTGATAACCTCTTTTTTTTAATAAATGATTAATAACTTTATGTTCCTCTATAACAAACTATATTACTCACTTATTCCTTTCCCCTCATCACCTGTAACATTCATTGGACCATGCTACCCTTACATAACTTCTGCCCATTTGAGCTCCACACATTCCTAAACTCTATCTATGCACATCCTAAAGACACATATTTTCAATCTCTCCTTCAGCATTGGTATATTTCTCTTATCACTTAACCATGCATTAGTCACACCTATCCTCAAAAAAACTCTCTATCTCCCCTCCAACTATTCTCCCCCTCCAACTACCGTCCCATTTCCATACTGCTCCTTGACTCAAAACTTCTTGAAAGGTGAGATTATAAACGTCTATCACATTTTCTCCCGTGAAACTTCCCCCCTAATACATTGCAATCTGGATTTTGTCCCAACACTCCACGGAGACTGCAATCATTAAAGGGACAGTGTACACCAATTTTCATATTGCTGCATGTAATGGACATTACTATTAAGAAGAATATGCACAGATACTGATATAAAAATCCTGTATAAAACCTTTTA
The DNA here is from genome assembly GCF_027579735.1 of Bombina bombina. Classification (NCBI taxonomy): domain Eukaryota; kingdom Metazoa; phylum Chordata; class Amphibia; order Anura; family Bombinatoridae; genus Bombina; species Bombina bombina. The sequence continues at coordinate 91,462,993 of NC_069502.1, read as the reverse complement.
AAAAATTACTTAGAAGCTCCCAGTTTAGCACTGTTGATGAGGTTAGGCTGGGCCAGCCAGTGAAAGGGGCTGGGAAAGCAGGAAGAGCAGGCACTCCCCTCCTCCTGTGCATATGAAAAGACCCATTACACAACCATGAGTCTTTAGATGTCAGAAAACATCTAAAACTTTGAGGCTTGGATAGGAGTCTGAAAATATGCACAATGTTATTTAAAAATAAGCAAAACTATAAATTTTTACAAAAAGGCTCCCAGACGGGTTATATAAATGGATCATATACAAAACATACTGTATATGCATAGAAAATCTAGTGTACAATGTCCCTTTAAGGTTACTAAACACCAGCAAAATCAAAAGACCATTTTCTATATGAATCATTTGCAATCTGTTCTGTCTGCAGGCTTTGATTCTGTTGACCACCATCTCTTGCTCTAAACCTTCTAGTGTTTTTGGTATTTGCAACACAACCCTTTTGTGATTCTCCTCCTACCACTCTAACCATACTATTAGTGTATCCTTCTCTGGCACACATTACCTTAACTATTTCAATTCTATCCTCTCTGGTCTCCCTAACTGCCGTCTGTCCTCTTTACAATCCATAATGAATACCTCTGCCCTGCTGATCTTTTTTATATAAATACAAAACAAATAGATAACTTGTAAATTACAAAAATAAACAATCCAAATAAAATATAACAACGTGATATAGTGCATTCTCAAAGGATATAGAAATATATATTGAGAGAGATGTGCAATCCTAAATTGGTAGAATGTTGCTTGAAGACATTCAATTTCCAAGAGAGTAAAGGTAATAATCTGTGTAACTTTATTACTGCAACTATAGAACCATACTGACATATTACTGAGCTTAGAACCCAGCTCAATGTATAATAGCCCAAATGATCTCCCTCCATTGGAATAAAGAAGTGGATAAACCTTAACTTGCCAAATAACAGCTTTTCTTAAAAGGTGTATTTGCAGCCTGGGGTATTATTACTGGTACTGTCCAAAGCAGAAATCGCCCACTTACACAGACAGTGACAGCATACAATATCCAGTGTTTAGTGGTCTATCGGTTCAGTAGAAAAGTCCCGACCTCTTTGTGACATCACCTTCACGTATCTAACATACGTTTCGCCAATAATACCGCTTGGCTTTCTCAAGGATATTGTATGCCAGACTCTTTTTATACTGTCAAATCCACTTTTGTTTGGTTGTTAATGGCTTTCTTTTTTCAGTTTGCACAGGTTTTAGCATGTAATCAATCAGTAAAGTATATACACAGGTTGTAGCATGTAATCATACAATCATAAAGTATGGAGGCCTTTGAGATTGTAAAATATTAAAAGAGTGGATTATAAAATTAAGAAGAAAAACAGGAAAACAGCCCAACACGCTTTTATAAGGATTTTGTGTGTGATGATTTAGGAGATATGCTGATTGATTACATGCTAAAACCTGTGTAAACTGAAAAAGAGAGCCACAGAGGGAGATCATTTGGGCTATTGGTTCTAAGCTCAGTTATATGTGAGTATGGGGCATATGTATCAAGCTCCAAATGGAGCTTGATGCCCCGTGTTTCTGGCAAGCCTGCAGGCTCACCAGAAACAGCAGTTATGAAGCAGCGGTCACAAAGACCCCTGCTCCATAACCTGTCCGCCTGCTCTGAGCAGGCGGACAGACATCGCCAGAAATCAACCCGATCGAGTACGATCGGGTTGATTGACACCCCCCTGCTGGCGGCCTATTGGCCGCGAGTCTGCAGGGGGCGGCGTTGCACCAGCAGCTTTTGTGAGCTGCTGGTGCAATGCTGAATACGGCAAGCATATTGCTCGCCATATTCAGCAAAGTCTGGCGGACCTGATCCGCACTGTCGGATCAGGTCTGCCAGAATTTAATAAATATGCCCCAATGGGTCTATTTTTTATTTATTTTTTCAAAATCTTTTTTATTGAGAACCCAACAAACATTATAAGCCAACACTATCACATAGAAATTTTTTTTACAGATCATGTACATTGTCAATGTCAATATACATTCGGTAAGAATTCACATTTAATGATGTTATAAACATGTGAATTTATAAACCATTCAAATCTACTTTACATTGGATTCTAATTTTCATCTATTTTAACTATTTGTGACAAACATAAAAATAAAAGTCTCACTGTCTATAAACAACACATTTAATAGTATGCCTTAATATTTTAAGTAAATATGCCTAATCAATCAAATTTTTAATATATTGTTCCCAGGTATTCTGCAACTCAATAAAATTATCTCTTTTATTCGTGAGGTAGGATCCATATTCCTCTAATTCAATCAGTCCGACACAGTCCGATGGTTACGTCACTACAGATGTTCCAAATGCAAGTTCGGCACAATCTGACTACTTTTGGTAGTTATCAAATACCTGCCAGGTAGGCTCGCCACTATTCCGGGCCAGCGTACATGGTTTTCAATCCGCGCCCTGGAGGCGGCGGATCCCATAGGAATCAATGGGAGTCTGACAGCAGCGAGAGCTCATGTTCGCTGCTGCCTGATATCCCATTGATTCCTATGGGAAGTGTCTGCACCTAACACCCTAACATGTACCCCGAGTCTAAACACCCCTAATCTGCCCCCCGGACCCCGCCGCACCTAAAAAAACTTATTACCCCCTAAACCGCCGCTCCCGGAGCCATCTGCACCTAAATAAACTTATTACCCCCTAAACCGCCGCTCCCGGACCCCACCGCCACTATAATAAACTTATTAACCCCTAAACCTCCGCTCCCGGACCCCGCCGCAAATATAATAAATATATTAACCCCTAAACCGCCGCTCCCGGACCCCGCCGCCACCTACATTATACCTATTAACCCCTAATCTGCCACCCCCTATACCGCCGCCACCTACATAAAGTTATTAACCCCTATCCTGCCGATCCTGGAACCCGCTGCAAATAAATTAATTGTTTAACCCCTAAACCGCCGCACCCGGACCCCGCCGCCACCTACATTACATTTATTAACCCCTATCCTGCCCCCCCTACACCGCCGCCACCTACAGTACATTGATTAACCCCTATTCTACCCCCCTACACCGCCGCCACTATATTAAATGAATTAACCCCAAAACCTAACCCTAACACCCCCCTAACTTAAATATTATTTAAATTTATCTATACAAATATTCCTATCATTAAATAAATTAATCCTATTTAAAACTAAATACTTACCTATAAGATAAACCCTAAGATAGCTACAAATAATTAATAATTACATGGTAGCTATTTTAGGGTTTATTTTTATTTTACAGGCAACTTTGTATTTATTTTAACTAGGTACAATAGCTATTAAATAGTTAATAACTATTTAATAGCTACCTAGTTAAAATAATTACAAAATTACCTGTAAAATAAATCCTAACCTAAGTTACAAATACACCTAACACTACACTATCAATAAATTAATAAACTACAATGATCTAAAATAAAATACAATTAAATAAACTAAACTATATTACAAAAAAACCAAACACTAAATTACAAAAAATAAAAAAATATTACTAGACGTTTAATCTAATTACACCTAATCTAAGCCCCCTAATAAAATAAAAAAGCCCCCAAAAAATAAAATTCCCTACCCTAAACTAAATTACAAAAGTAATCAGCTCTTTTACCAGCCCTTAAAAGGGCTTTTTGCGGGGCATTGTCCCAAAGTAATCAGCTCTTTAACCTGTAAAAAAAGCAATACAATACCCCCCCAACATTACAACCCACCACCCACACACCCCTACTCTTAAACCCACCCAATCCCCCTTAAAAAAAACTAACACTACCCCATTGAAGATCACCCTACCTTGAGCCGTGTTCACCCAGCCGGGCACCACTGGTCATCCGATGGGGCAGAAGAGGACATCCGGACCAGCAGAAGTCTTCATCCGATCGGGGCAGAAAAGGTGCTCCAAGCGGCAGATGTCTTCATCTTCTATCTTCAATCAACCGGAGCGGAGCCATCTTAAATCCAGCCGACGCGGAGCCATCCTCTTCTTCCGATGTCCTAACAGCGAATGAAGGTTCCTTTAAATGACTTCATCCAAGATGGCATCCCTCGAATTCCAATTGGCTGATAGGATTCTATCAGCCAATCGGAATTAAGGTAGGAAAAATCTGATTGGCTGATGTAATCAGAAAATCGGATTGATGTTCAATCCGATTGGCTGATTGGATCAGCCAATAGAATGCGACGTCAATTCTATTGGCTGATCCAATCAGCCAATCGGATTGAACTTCAATCGGATTGGCTGATTACATCAGCCAATCAGATTTTTCCTACCTTAATTCCGATTGGCTGATAGAATCCTATAAGCCAATCGGAATCCGAGGGACGCCATCTTGGATGACGTCATTTAAAGGAACCTTCATTCGCTGTTAGGACATCGGAAGAAGAGGATGGCTCCGCGTCTGCTGGATTCAAGATGGCTCCGCTCCGGTTGATTGAAGATAGAAGATGCCGCTTGGATGAAGATATCTGCCGCTTGGAGGACCTCTTCTGCCCCGATCGGATAAAGACTTCTGCCAGTCCAGATGTCTTCTTCTGCCCCATCGGATGACCAGTGGTGCCCGGCTGGGTGAACACGGCTCAAGGTAGGGTGATCTTCAATGGGGTGGTGTTAGGTTTATTTAAGGGGGGATCGGGTGGGTTTTAGAGTAGGGGTGTGTGGGTGGTGGGTTGTAATGTTGGGGGGATATTGTATTGCCTTTTTTTTACAGGTAAAAGAGCTGATTACTTTGGGGCAATGCCCCGCAAAAAGCCCTTTTAAGGGCTGGTAAAAGAGCTGATTACGGAATTTTATTATTTTGGGGGGCTTTTTATTTTATTAGGGGGCTTAGATTAGGTGTAATTAGATTAAAAATCTTGTAATATTTTTTTTTTTGTAATTTAGTGGTTTTTTTTATAATATAGTTTAGTTTATTTAATTGTATTTTATTATAGATAATTGTAGTTTATTAATTTAATTAATTTATTGATAATGTAGTGTTAGGTGTATTTGTAACTTAGGTTAGGATTTATTTTACAGGTAATTTTGTAATTATTTTAACTAGGTAGCTATTAAATAGTTATTAACTATTTAATAGCTATTGTACCTAGTTAAAATAAATACAAGTTGCTAGTAAAATAAATATAAATCCTAAAATAGCTACAATGTAATTATTAATTATATTGTAGCTATCTTAGGGTTTATTTTATAGGTAAGTATTTAGTTTTAAATAGGAATAATTTATTTAATGATAGGAACATTTATTTAGATTAATTTAAATAATATTTAAGTTAGGGGGTGTTAGGGTTAGAGTTAGACTTAGGTTTTGGGGTTAATAACTTTATTATAGTGGCGGCGGTGTAGGGGGGGTAGATTAGGGATTAATCAATGTACTGTAGGTGGCGGCGGTGTAGGGGTGCAGGATAGGGGTTAATAAATGTAATGTAGGTGGCGGAGGGCTCCAGGTGCAGCGGTTTAGGGGTTAAACAATTAATTTTTTTTGCGGCAGGACCCGGGATCGGCAGGATAGGGGTTAATAACTTTATGTAGGTGGCGGCGGTATAGGGGGTGGCAGATTAGGGGTTAATAGGTATAATGCAGGTGGCGGCGGGGTCCGGGAGCGGCGGTTTAGGGGTTCATATATTTATTATAGTGGCGGCGGGATCCGGGGGCGGCGGTTTAGGGGTTAATATATTTATTATAGTTGCAGTGGGGTCCGGGAACGGCAGTTTAGGGGGTAATAAGTTTATTTAGGTGCAGGGACCTCTGGGAGCAGTGGTTTAGGGGGAAAAACTGAATAGTTTAGTGTGGGTGCTTAGTGACAGGCTAGCAAGAAAGCTGCGAAGAAGCCGATGAGCAGCGAGATCGATGACTGTCAGTTAACAACAGTCCACTGCTCATCGCTCCGTACTTGGTGCGCCGCTTCTTGACAGCTTTCTTGCTAACTTTTGCGAACGTATTCAGGTCTGAGGCGGCGATGTAAGGTAAGCTTAGGCGAGCGTATTGGGCCGGTGAATTCAGGTAAGTAGACAGCTTGATAACTAGAGGCCAATGTATCTACTCAGTGTCTTTTTCTTAAGCTGTCTAGCTAATAATTTCCCGTTTGTTTGCCGCTTCATAAAATTTATTTTTAAAGTACAAAGCGTTTCTTTTGGCTTCAGACCCCAAATAACAATTAAGTTGCTGTCTTTTATGTTCAAGGCTATCCAGTAATGAACGGTTCTTAGGAAAAGCCTTGTGGATTTCCTGAAGCTTATTTAGGTCAGTCAAAAGGGAGGACAAATACATGTGTTGTTGTTTCTTTTTAGCTGTCTTCAGAGCTATCAACTCCCTTCGGAGAACACACTTATGCGCGTTCCACAAATTTTGAGAGTTAATGTCAGGTTTATCATTTAATTGGAAATAATCCTCTATTATATTAGTAACTTGGGTGCGAATTAAGGGGTCTTTCAAAAGGGTTTCGTCCAATCTCCAGGAGCGCTGTAAGGATGTCTGTGTCTGGAAGCCAATGGTGCAGCTAATCATGGCATGGTCAGACCATGTAATGGGGTATATATCTGAACATATGACCTGGGAGAGGCTGGTAATGTCAGTCATTAAGTAGTCTATCCTAGAATAGTGTCGGTGGGGATAGGAGTAAAAAAGTATAGTCTTTGTTGTGTGGGTGAATTAAACGACATATATCATGAATTGCCAATGAAGAAAGATGTTTTTTAATTAAGTGAAGTGTCTTATTGGGGGTCAATGATTTTCCTAAGGAGCAATCCATAGTTGGGTCTAGCGTTACATTAAAATCTCCTCCAACAATCAGACTATTTCTGGGGATTTCTAGTATTCTTTTGCAGATATGTTTAAAAAAACGGGGGGAGTCTAAGTTAGGTGCATAAATGTTAACTATAGTAATATGTGTGTGATGCAGAGTCCCTGAAATAATTAAGTACCTACCTTTCCTATCTCTGATAGCTGAACTAATCTTAAAGGGCAAATTTGTATTAATCAGTATACATACACCATTGTGTTTGGTGGAATTTGACGCAAAGTATACAGGACCAAATTTCGTGAAAGGTTCCTGACCTCATTTAAAGTGGGTCTCTTGAAGCATCACAACATCACAGTGAAGTCTCTTATAATCCCTGAGTGCTACAGATCTTTTCTGTGGGATATTAAATCCTTTAACGTTATGTGAGAGAATTTTAATATTATTCATATCTAATGTTTGAATAGAGTTTTAGAAAGTATGGAATTTCAACTAATTTAGTGGAGTTGTAAACATATTTCTTGGAATACAAATGTATAACCAATAGAGGTATGTGAGACAATATGAACATATGCAACATAACAGAAACAACAACAAAAAATACAATAAACATTTCTAGAACATAGTATAGGGGGTGTAGTTAAGACTTGTATAAGAAAAAGAAGAATATATGTTAATTCCCTTTCCATGAAAATACTTAGGGGTTCAGCTAAGCTATTATCTTTATTCTAACTTGATTTAAGGAGCAATACAGTCATTGACAAGTGTCTAGAAACTATATAAAATGGGTCAAGTACCTTTAGTAACCTCTCTAAATTGTGTATTAACTGAACCCTGCGGTCATAACCAAAAAGAAGAAATCAAAAGCTGGGACAAGATACAGATTAACCTCAACATAATTAACACATTCAATGACAAACATGTAGATCTAACCCTACTTTTAAGACCAGGTAGCCTCCAGTTCAGAGCTGCATCCAGATTAAAACTGCATGCCCTAAACCAGTCCATGGGATAGGAATTATCTATTAAGTCCAGGTGGTTCATCAACTAAGTCGAGTTCACAGTATTAGTGGTGGTATTCTGTTTAGGGAGATCTGTTTTCCTTCTCTTGGGCTGTGATCTAATCCATTGTTGGCGTTGCTCCCTGGGAGGATCCTGGCTGTTATCCTTCAGTGATGAAGAAGTGTCCAGAACATTGTCTTCGGGAGGAACAATGCTTATATTTAGTTTCTTATGTTATCCAAGTCCTGGAAGTTTTTGTAGATGGCTTGAGATCCATTGTGGGAGACTATTAAACTGAAAGGGAATCCCCATCGATAGCGGATATTATTTACCTGAAGTGCCTCGGTAATAATTCTCACCTTTTTCCTTCTCTGTATAGTTTGAGGAGTTTGAGGACAGAGGTCTTGGTATATTTGTATAGAGTGATCTTTAAATATAATTTCACGTTTTGACCGTGCAATAAGCCAAAGTTCTTCTTTGGTGGTGTATTTTAAAAACTTCACAATAACGTCCCTAGGTGGGGCAGGAGGTTTGGAGAGTGGCCTGAGAGCCCTGTGAATTTGCTCAATATCATAATTTTGGAGTGGAGGTGATCTGGGGAGCATAAAAGCATACAAATCCCTTAGATAAGCTTTTAACTGGTCTTGCTGGACCTCTTCTGGAATTCCTCTTAGTCTAAGGTTGCTTAGCCTCCCCCGATTATCTAAATCTTCTAGTATTTCTTGGAGAGTTTGAGCAATGGAGACCTGTATTGATATCTGGGTTGTATTTGAGCTAACTAAATTATTTAGAGCTTCTTGGCCTTCTTCAAGATATTCAATCCTAGAGCCCATGTTGTTTAGGTCTCTCTTGAGATCTCTCATTTCCTCTTTTATGAAGGAAACATGTCTGTGTACTTCAGGGTGTGCACAAGAGAGCCTTCAGGCTCCTGTAAACCTAATTAAAATGTTTTAAGTCTCCCAGAAGCCTTAAATTTATATGGAGAGGATCCCTGTGCGTGGTATGCGTTCAACTTTAGAAAGGTAGAAGGGCCTGGGCAAGTCAAACAGTTCAGCACCTACAATCAAGTTTAGAAACTTATAGGTATCAAAAGTATCCACCTCCCTCTTCCTCTGCCCACAATTAGTAAGTGATGTGCTTCTATTATAAACAACGATGTCCTGTATTATTAGGTAGTATTAAGCAATAAGCCCACAAATCTGACATTAGACTTTACTTAATATATATGGGTCTCTCACCTCCTCTCACCTCCATATCTCTCTCTCTCAACCTGCTACTTTTTGTAATTGCCTGGGAAAAATATGGGTCAGGCGGACCTGCGGCCCTAAGTGGGCTGGTGTGATATCCTCAGAATTCTTTCCCTCCGGTGTCAGCAACCATCAGTGCAGTCCGCACCTCCCTGTGATTTTCTCTTCCTCTATAGTAGGCCGCAAGGGAGCGTGACGTGACACGCAGCAAGCCTCTCTGCCCGTGCCTCTGCTCAACACACTCACCGCAGGAGAACAAAGATGTCAGTGCCGCTGGGGGATGGCGTTTCCAGATGGTTAGTGTGAGGGGTGATCCGTCCGCACTGGTAATGTGTCCGTTTTTGCTGGGCTGCTTTTCTATGGCTCTCTCTAAGATGGCACCCGCACCTTCAGCCACGCTGTTTGAAATCAGTTACAGGGAGTCTTCTCTTGATTTTCAGGAGGTCAAACCTGGCTCAAAGTCTTGTCCCATATATTAGCAAGGGAGTTATATTTAAATCAAATCCTCCACCTACCCTTTACATGTTATATGAGCTACGACAGCTTATCTAGAACACGCCATGTCCCAGGACGGCGTAGCTCCGCCCCCCAAGTATGGGTCTATTTTTTACAGTATTTTTTTTCACTATTATCACCTTTACTCTCTTTGATGTTGAAATTCTTCAAGCAACATTCTACCAATTTAGGATTGCACATCTATCTCTCTATATATATTTCTATATCCTTTGAAAAGTGCACTATATCACATTTTTCTGGCTTATTCTGATCTTTATTACACGTCACCCTTCATCCGCTTCTCCTCTCTGTCGGTTACTTTCATTGCTTCCTCAAGTTCCTCTAACCTTGATCCTAACATTCAAGGCCCTCAATATATCTCTGCCCTTGTCATTTCACCCAGGTGCTGAACCAAAAATGTTCTGGCCCTTAAGCTTACATTACTGCTTTTCAAACAAAGATGCCAAGAGAATGAAGATAATTTGATAATAGGAGTAAATTAGAAAGTTACTTAAAAATACATGCTCTATCTGAATCATGAAAGAAAAGAAAAAATGTGTTTTTATATCCCTTTAATTGGGACTACTGTATGTTTTTTTAAAAAATTATTGTTATTTAAAGCTAGACAAATACTTACATACTTTCTGAGCAACAGTGGGTGTACCTTTGAGGGTACTGCCCCAGTGACAAGCTGTTTTACCCTTAAATGTAAAATGTTTGCAATTTTTTTCTTACAGTGAAGAGAACAAAGTAAATGTGAAATTAGAAGTAAATAGAAAGGTTTTTTTTAAATTGCATGTTTTATCTGAACCATGAAAGTTTAATTCTGACTTTCATGTCCCTTTTTTACAAAATAACACCTTCAAGACAGAGCCGGCAACCGTCCAAGTTTGAAACGTAAACAAAAGGGGAGACAGGAAGTCACATGATCTTAATTACAATCACGTGACTCCAAATGATGCTGATTGGCTCCTGGGGGACTGCCTGCGAAGGTCCCACAGTAAGATCTACGGGAGTTTCTACAAGGAGGTCAGCACACAACAGTTAGGACGTTCCATGCCGTCCTAAAGGTGTTAAAGCCCAGCACTTTTAGAGCATCATGGAATGTCCTAACGGCATGGGGTTAAACAATAACTGTATGTTTTTACCCAATGTAAACCTTATAACTATCACAAGTGTTTTTTTCTGCTGGAAACATAAAAACAGAGAATTAACACGAGTCGGTCAGAAGATTGCAGATAAAGTCACAGTGTCATAACTAGAAGATACCGTGATTTATAGTGTATTACCCTGGGGTGCGTGTGCAGTGTGTACACTTTATCACAGTTACAGCAATATTCAATTTTGTGTCTGACTCAATATTACTGTTTTTATTTCCTGCTTAAGATGTAATCTTTTTAAGTTATGCTCATATAATATCCTTAGACTTTGAAGCTTTTGCAAATGTCTTATTAAATTGCCCTTGTTTTTATTGCTTTAAAGACTAGGATTAAGACCGGTGGCACTGACATCTTTCTGAGCACTTTTATAAACATATATTAATCCTTATAGAAGTTAAGGATTACACAAGAATTTTTAAGTGTTTTCCCAAGGACTTGGATGCTGTGTAACTATGCAGACTGATTACTTAAAGAGACATTAAATATTTTTATATATATATACACATAGTATATATCAGTAGTGACAGAAAATATTGCAAAACAATCTGCTTCCAAAGGGAATGTATGATAATGATTTAAAACTATGATTTTGTATTATTTTTTATTTTTTTAGTCTTGAAAAGCCCATCGAGTATTTTATTCCCTTTGCTGTGGCCATTTATGGACTGCCATAAATGAGATCCTGGACTTATCAAGCAATAACTGTTTAGCATGTTGCAGGGTAAGTGGTTCGGGATCTTGCAGGATGCACTCTATTCTGTCTGGGGTAGTGGGGAGAAAAAAATCAAAATTTTCACATTTTGAGGGACATTTGTGTGCACAATATACATGCTCAAATTTATTAGGGCATGCATTTTTTTCTACGTTACTTAACCTGAATTTCTATGTGTTAAAACCTAGAAGAGGGGTTAAACACATGAGTAAAGCTCCTCTCCAGAGGTGCAAGCCTTGTAGATTCCTAAAAGGGCATAATGGATGATTACAAGGGTAGTGCGACTGCAGCTCATGATTGGTCCACTGGCCATTTTCTGTGTTGTAGAGGTCATCTAGGTGCACTAATGCAGAAATTGCATGCTTTAAATAAGTATCTAACAGACATCCCAACCTGCAAAAACTAATTTCAGGGAGGTGGCTTCACCTGCTACTACACCCCCCAGTTATATATTGGACACCTTGAAACCCTAAATAAGATAGAGACTTATCAGTAAAGTAGCTTCCCACTAAAGTCACATTAAAAAAGTAGCTTTATTGCACAACCACATACAACAAACCTATTTTCCAGTGATCGTACGCTTGTTGACTGCTGAAATATAATTTAATTACATGCAGTAAATAAGGTAGCATTTGTGTTTTTATTTTATTAGAATCAGTGGGGGCTTTTTGGTTACTGATGCTTTGAGGGTTCTATAACATCTCAGCAACTAAAGGCAATCCTTAAAGAAATACTTTTCTGGATTTGGGCCACATTGGATCATGGTACTTGTAGTTTCAGGGAGATTGCATTCCATTTGCTGGCATCAGGGAGCCGCTATTACAATCAGGGAGACTCCCTGAACTTCAGTGAGAGTTGGGATGTCTGATATAATGTTTGTATTAGAATATCCCTTTGAGTTAAATGGACATGAAATCCAAAATTTTTTCTTTCATAATTCAGAGAGAGTGTGCAATTTTGAACAACTTTCTAATTTACTTCAATTATCTAATTTGTTTAATTCTCTTAGTATCCTTTGTTGAAAAGCATACCTAGCATAATTAGGATGGCTCAGGAGCTGCTGATTGGTGGGTGCAAATATATGCCTTATGTATTGGCTCACCCATGGGCATCGCTGTTTCTTCAACAAAAGGATACCAATAGAATGAAGCAAATTAGACAATAGAAGTAAATTTGAAAGTTGTATAAAATTGTATTCTCTATCTGAATCATGAATGAAACATTTTGGGTTTCATGTCCCTTTAAAGTTCACTTAAAACTGTTTCTACTTATTTATTTTTTCATTTATGGGAATTACATTTTGAAATTAAAGTTCAAATAACATGAAGTGCTTGACTGCATAATATACAGTATAAAAAATTATTGCACTCTCAGGATTTACATCGCTTAAAGGGACAGTCTATCAGAATTGTTATTGTTTTAAAAGATAGATAATCCCTTTATAACCCATTCCCCAGTTTTGCACAACCAACACAGTTATATTAATATACTTTTTACCTCTGTGATTACCTTGTATCTAGGAACCTTCTTCCAGGCCCCTGATCACATGACTGTGACTGTTTATTAACTATTGTCTTAAATTTAGCATTGTTTTGTGCTAAATCTTAAATAACCCCCTGTGCCTGAACACAGTGGCCTAGATTTAGAGTTTGGCGGTAGCCGTCAAAACCAGCGTTAGAGGCTCCTAACGCTGGTTTTTACCGCCCGCTGGTATTTGGAGTCAGTCCGGAAAGGGTCTAATGCTCACTTTGCAGCCGCGACTTTTCCATACCGCAGATCCCCCTACGCCATTTGCGTATCCTATCTTTTCAATGGGATCTTTCTAACGCCGGTATTTAGAGTCGTGGCTGAAGTGAGCGTTAGAAATCTAACGACAAAACTCCAGCCGCAGAAAAAAGTCAGTAGTTAAGAGCTTTATGGGCTAACGCCGATTTATAAAGCTCTTAACTACTGTGCTCTAAAGTACACTAACACCCATAAACTACCTATGTACCCCTAAACCGAGGTCCCCCCACATCGCCGCCACTCTATTAAAATGTTTTAATCCCTAATCTGCCGCTCCGTACACTGCCGCCACTTACGTTATCCCTATGTACCCCTAATCTGCTGCCCCTAATACCGCCGACCCCTACATAATATTTATTAACCCCTAATCTGCCGCCCCCGCTCTCGCTGACACCTGCATATTTTTTTTAACCCCTAATCTGCCGCTCCGTACACCGCCGCAATCTACATTATACCTATGTACCCCTAATCTGCTGCCCCTAACACAGCCGACCCCTATATTATATTTATTAACGCCTAATCTGCCGCCCCCAACGTCGCCTCCACCTACCTACAATTATTAACCCCTGCTCTAAAGTACACTAACACCCATAAACTACCTATGTACCCCTAAACCGAGGTCCCCCCACATCGCCGCCACTCTATTACATTTTTTTAACCCCTAATCTGCCACTCAGTACACCGCCGCCACTTACGTTATCCCTATGTACCCCTAATCTGCTGCCCCTAATACCGCCGACCCCTACATAATATTTATTAACCCCTAATCTGCCGCCCCCGCTATCGCTGACACCTGCATATTTTTTTAACCCCTAATCTGCCGCTCCGTACACCGCCGCAACCTACATTATACCTATGTACCCCTAATCTGCTGCCCCTAACACAGCCGACCCCTATATTATATTTATTAACGCCTAATCTGCCGCCCCCAACGTCGCCTCCACCTACCTACAATTATTAACCCCTAATCTGCCGACCGGACCACATCGCTACTATAATAAATGTATTAACCCCTAAAGCTAAGTCTAACCCTAACACTAACACCCCCTAAATTAAATATAATTTAAATCTAACAAAATAAATTATCTCTTATTAAATAAATTATTCCTATTTAAAGCTAAATACTTACCTGTAAAATAAATCCTAATATAGCTACAATATAAATTATAATTATATTGTAGCTATTTAAGGATTAATATTTATTTTACAGGCAACTTTGTAATTATTTTAACCAGGTACAATAGCTATTAAATAGTTAAGAACTATTTAATAGCTAAAATAGTTAAAATAATTACAAAATTACCTGTAAAATAAATCCTAACCTAAGTTACAATTAAACCTAACACTACACTATCAATAAATTAATTAAATACAATACCTACAAATAACTACAATTAAATAAACTAACTAAAGTACAAAAAATAAAAAAGAACTAAGTTACAAAAAATAAAAAAATATTTACAAACATTAGAAAAATATTACAACAATTAATTACACCTACTCTAAGCCCCCTAATAAAATAACAAAGACCCCCAAAATAAAAAAATGCCCTACCCTATTCTAAATTAAAAAAGTTCAAAGCTCTTTTACCTTACCAGCCCTGAAAAGGGCCATTTGCGGGGCATGCCCCAAATAATTCAGCTCTTTTGCCTGAAAAAAAAACATACAATACCCCCCCCCAAATTACAACCCACCACCCACATACCCCTAATCTAACCCAAACCCCCCTTAAATAAACCTAACACTAAGCCCCTGAAGATCTTCCTACCTTATCTTCACCATGCCAGGTTCACCGATCCGTCCTCCGAAGTCTTGATCCAAGCCCAAGCGGGGGCTGGCGATCCATAATCCGGCTGAAGTTTTCTATCAAGCCGCGGCTGAACGGCTCCATCTTGAAGACCTCCAGTGCGGATCCATCTTCTTCTTCCAACGTCCAACTGAAGAATGAAGGTTCCTTTAAAGGACGTCATCCAAGATGGCGTCCCTCGAATTCCGATTGGCTGATAGGATTCTATCAGCCAATCAGAATTAAGGTAGGAAAATTCTGATTGGCTGATGGAATCAGCCAATCAGATTCAAGTTCAATCCGATTGGCTGATTGGATCAGCCAATCAGATTGAGCTTGCATTCTATTGGCTGTTCCAAGATTACCTTAATCTTACCTTAATTCCGATTGGCTTCGAGGGACGCCATCTTGGATGACGTCCCTTAAAGGAACCTTCATTCTTCAGTTGGACGTCGGAAGAAGAAGATGGATCCGCGCTGGAGGTCTTCAAGATGGAGCCGTTCGTCATCGGATGAAGATACAAGATGCCGCTTGGATCAAGATGGTTGCCAGCCTGGATCTCCTCTTCTTCCCGGATAGGATGAAGACTTTGGAGCCTCTTCTGGAGCTCTTCAGCCGCGGCTTGATAGAAGACTTCAGCCGGATTATGGATCGCCAGCCCCCGCTTGGGCTTGGATCAAGACTTCGGAGGACGGATCGGTGAACCTAGCATGGTGAAGATAAGGTAGGAAGATCTTCAGGGGCTTAGTGTTAGGCTTATTTAAGGGGGGTTTGGGTTAGATTAGGGGTATGTGGGTGGTGGGTTGTAATGTTGGGGGGGTATTGTATGTTTTTTTTTACAGGCAAAAGAGCTGAATTATTTGGGGCATGCCCCGCAAATGGCCCTTTTCAGGGCTGGTAAGGTAAAAGAGCTTTGAACTTTTTTAATTTAGAATAGGGTAGGGCATTTTTTTATTTTGGGGGTCTTTGTTATTTTATTAGGGGGCTTAGAGTAGGTGTAATTAGTTTAAAATTGTTGTAATATTTTTCTAATGCTTGTAAGTAAAAACTTAGTTCTTTTTTATTTTTTGTACTTTAGTTAGTTTATTTAATTGTAGTTATTTGTAGGTATTGTATTTAATTAATTTATTGATAGTGTAGTGTTAGGTTTAATTGTAGGTAATTGTAGGTAGTTTATTTAATTTATTTATTGATAGTGTAGTGTTAGGTTTAATTGTAACTTAGGTTAGTATTTATTTTACAGGTAATTTTGTAATTATTTTAACTATTTTAGCTATTAAATAGTTCTTAACTATTTAATAGCTATTGTACCTGGTTAAAATAATTACAAAGTTGCCTGTAAAATAAATATTAATCCTTAAATAGCTACAATATAATTATAATTTATATTGTAGCTATATTAGGATTTATTTTAAAGGTAAGTATTTAGCTTTAAATAGGAATAATTTATATAATAAGAGTTAATTTATTTCGTTAGATTTAAATTATATTTAACTTAGGGGGGTGTTAGTGTTAGGGTTAGACTTAGCTTTAGGGGTTAATCCATTTATTAGAGTAGCGGCGAGATCCGGTCGGCAGATTAGGGGTTAATTATTGTAGATAGCTGGCGGCGACATTGTGGGGGGCAGATTAGGGGTTAATAAATATAATATAGGGGTCGGCGGTGTTAGGGGCAGCAGATTAGGGGTACATAGGTATAATGTAGGTTGCGGCGGTGTACGGAGCGGCAGATTAGGGGTTAATAATAATATACAGGGGTCAGCGATAGCAAGGGTGGCATATTAGGGGTTAATACATATAATATAGGGGTCGGCGGTGTTAGGGGCAGCAGATTAGGGGTACATAGTTATAATGTAGGTTGCGGCGGTGTACGGAGCGGCAGATTAGGGGTTAAAAAAATATGCAGGTGTCAGCGATAGCGGGGGCGGCAGATTAGGGGTTAATAAGTGTAAGGTTAGGGATGTTTAGACTCGGGGTACATGTTAGAGTGTTAGGTGCAGACGTAGGAAGTGTTTCCCCATAGAAAACAATGGGGCTGCGTTAGGAGCTGAACGCTGCTTTTTTGCAGGTGCTAGGTTTTTTTTCAACTCAAATGGCCCCATTGTTTTCTATGGTGGAATCGTGCACAAGCACGTTTTTGAAGCTGGCCGCGTATTTAGAGTTGCAGTGGCGGTAAATATGCTCTACGCTCCTTTTTTGGAGCCTAACGCAGCCATTCTGTGAACTCTAAATACCAGCGGTATTTAAAAGGTGCGGGGGGGAAAAAGCCAGCGTAGCTAACGCACCCCTTTGGCAGCAGAACTCTAAATCTAGCCGAGTGTTATCTATATGGTCCACGTGTACTTTCTGTCTCTTTGTGTTGAAAAGAGATTTAAAAAGCATGTGATAAGAGGCAGCCCTCAAAGGCTTAGAAATTAGCTTATGAGCCTAGCTATGTTTAGTTTAAACTAAAAATACCAAGAGAAAAAAAGCAAATTTGATGATAAAAGTAAATTGGAAAGTTGATTAAAATTAAAAGACCTATCTGAATAACGAAAGTTTAATTTATACTAGACTGTCCCTTTAAGTCAAAATGAATACTTAAAGGGACACTAAACCCTCATTTTTTCTTTCATTATTCAGATATAATTTTAAGCAACTTTTTACTTTATTCCTATTACCAATTTTTCTACATTCTCTTGGTATCTTTATTTGAAAAAGCAGGAATGTAAGCTTACGAGCCGGACCATCATTGGTTCAGCACCTGGGTAGCGCTTGCTGATTGGTGTCTAAATGCAACCACCAATCAGCAAGCACAAATATAACCTTAAAGGGACACTGAACCCACTTTTTTTCTTTCGTGATTCAGACAGAGCATGCAATTTTAAGCAACTTTCTAATTTACTCATAGTATAAAATTTTCTTCATTCTCTTGGTATCTTTATTTGAAAAGCAAGAATTTAAGTTTAGATGCCAGCCAATTTTTGGTGAACAACCTGGGTTGTTCTTGCTGATTGGTGGATAACTTCACTGACCAATAAACAAGTGCTGTCCAGGGTCTGAACCAAAAATTGTCTGGCTCCTTAGCTTAGATACCTTCTTTTTCAAATAAAGATAGCAAGAGAACGAAGAAAAATTGATAATAGGAGTAAATTAGAAAGTTGCTTAAAATTGCATGCTCTATCTGAATCGTGAAAGAAAAAAATTTGGGTTCAGTGTCCCTTTAACCCCTTAACGACCGACGACGTATGCCATACGTCCTCAAAAAAAAAGCACTTAACGACCGAGGACGTATGGCATACGTCGTCGGTTAAACAGAGCACTGGAAGCGATCGAAATCGCTTCCAGCTGCTCTAACAGTATTGCAGGCTTGCCTTGAGGTCTAGGCATCCTGCAATACTGTTCCCGAGTGCCGGGACCGGATTGATCACTCCCCCACGAGTGATCACTTCCGGTTTCGCTCCACGTGGAGCCCGGCAGTGTTTCAGAGCATCGGAAGCGATCGGACACGCTTCCGATGCTCTGCTTGTGTGCTAAGTGCCTCGGTGGGTCAAGGCACTTAGTTAGTTATAAAATAAAAGTAAAAATGTTTTTTTTAAAAAAACGTATAAAATAAAAAAAAGCCTAAAATAGCCCCCCCCTCCCCCTTCACTAGGCATCCAAGATGGCGATGCCCAGTGCATCATGGGGCCTCTGGGGGTGTCCCTAGCCTGCCTCATCATAGGGGCAAGCTAGGGTCACCCAATCTGAGCCTCCCACCCAAAAAAAAATAATAATAATAAAATACCCCATTTGTCTGATCATGTCAATATTTGTAAATATTGACTATGATCAGTGTGGATCTCCCTCCCTCTCCTCACTTGCCATTTTGTTGGAGAGAGAGAGAGACCTGTATTTAGCAGAGAGAGAGATTTATTTCTTTTATTTGTTAAAAAATATAGAACCAAAGGCTCTTTTCAGAGCCATTAACCCCTAGCTTGCCAGTGATCACTATATATCACTGGCAGTAGCATAGGTGCACTTTTTTTTGCTGCATTTTGCTGTCTGTGCATTTTTTTAGGGGTTAATTTTGTTGTTGTAATTTTTTAAAAACCCAAAGGCTCTTTTCAGAAACATTTAGTTAATTTAATTTAATTTTCAGAGCCATTAACCCCTAGCTTGCCAGTGATCACTATATATCACTGGCAGTAGCATAGGTGCACCTTTTTTTGCTGCATTTTGCTGTCTGTGCATTTTTTTAGGGGTTAATTTTGTTGTTGTAATTTTTTAAAAACCCAAAGGCTCTTTTCAGAAACATTTAGTTAATTTAATTTAATTTTCAGAGCCATTAACCCCTAGCTTGCCAGTGATCGCTATAAATCACTGGCAGTTGCATAGCTGTACTTTTTTGCTGTCTGTGCATTTTTTTAGGGGTTAATTTTGTTGTTGTAATTTTTTAAAAACCCAAAGGCTCTTTTCAGAAACATTTAGTTAATTTAATTTAATTTTCAGAGCCATTAACCCCTAGCTTGCTAGTGATCGCTATAAATCACTGGCAGTTGCATAGCTGTACTTTTTTGCTGTCTGTGCATTTCATTTTTTTAGGGGTTAATTTTGTTGTTGTAATTTTTTAAAAACCCAAAGGCTCTTTTCAGAAACATTTAGTTAATTTAATTTAATTTTCAGAGCCATTAACCCCTAGCTTGCCAGTGATCGCTATAAATCACTGGCAGTAGCATAGCTGTACTTTTTTGCTAGTTAATTTAGTTAATTAATTTAGTTAATTTAATTTAATTTTCAGAGCCATTAACCCCTAGCTTGCCAGTGATCGCTATAAATCACTGGCAGTTGCATAGCTGTACTTTTTTGCTGTCTGTGCATTTGTTTAGAGGTTAATTTTGTTGTTGTAATTTTTTAAAAACCCAAAGGCTCTTTTCAGAAACATTTAGTTAATTTAATTTAATTTTCAGAGCCATTAACCCCTAGCTTGCCAGTGATCGCTATAAATCACTGGCAGTAGCATAGCTGTACTTTTTTGCTAGTTAATTTAGTTAATTAATTTAGTTAATTTAATTTTCAGAGCCATTAACCCCTAGCTTGCCAGTGATTGCTATAAATCACTGGCAGTTGCATAGCTGTACTTTTTTGCTGTCTGTGCATTTTTTTAGGGGTTAATTTTGTTGTTGTAATTTTTTAAAACCCCAAAGGCTCTTTTCAGAAACATTTAGTTAATTTAATTTAATTTTCAGAGCCATTAACCCCTAGCTTGCCAGTGATCGCTATAAATCACTGGCAGTAGCATAGCTGTACTTTTTTGCTAGTTAATTTAGTTAATTAATTTAGTTAATTTAATTTTTTTTAGTAATTGTTTTCTGTGACAGATACAAAAATGTCACAGAAAAGATATAGTGCTGAGGAGGCGTATGCCATCCTTGCGTCAGAGTCAGATGCCTCAATTTCTGACTCAGACCCCAATTTTGACCCTGCCATGTGCTCAGATACATCACTAGATGCAGTCTCAACTGATAGTGATGTATCTGTGGCTGCTAGCCCCCCTGCCAGCCCCCCTGCTACCACCCCTGCCAGCCCCCCTGCTAGCCCCCCTGCCAGAAGGAGGCATGTTGCTGCCATTGCTGCTGAAGAGTGGGTAACGCCTCATCTCCAGAGGCCAGATATCCCACCCTTCACAGCAAATGCTGGCATAAATATAGATGTGGCAGGTTTTAGCCCCTAGCAGTTTCTGGAAGTGTTTCTGGGCGATGATATATTGGGGAACATTGTCGCCCAAACTAATTTATATGCCCATCAGTTCCGTGCTGCAAAGCCTTGAACATATTTGGCAAAGCAGCAATGGGCCCCCATCAATGTGCCAGAATTCAAAAAATTCTGGGCATTGACTATGCTGATGGGCATCATAAAGAAACCCTCCATTCACTCCTACTGGAGTAGTAGCCCCATCTGCTCTACCCCCATTTTCTCCCAGACTATGTCGAGGAAGAGGTATGAAATGATTCTGCATTTCATGCACTTCAGCGACAACAGCCTGTGCCCCCCTAGGGAGCATCCCCAATTTGACAGGCTGTATAAAATCCGCCCCCTGATAACCCACTTTTCTGCCAGGTTTGCAGAGGCTTATACACCTGGAAGGAATATATGCGTTGATGAATCCCTAATGAAGTATAAGGGAAGGCTGGGATTCAAGCAGTATATTCCTTCCAAACGCTCCAGATATGGGGTAAAGGTGTATAAGCTCTGTGACAGCGAGACTGGGTATACTCAGGCCTTCCGGGTGTATGAGGGAAAGGATAGCCACCTTGACCCTCCAGGTTGCCCAGAACATATGGGAACCACTGGCAAGATTGTCTGGGACCTGATATTACCCCTAATGAACAAAGGGTATCACTTGTACTTAGACAATTTTTATACAAGTGTCCTTTTGTTCAAGCTACTGTATTGCTTTGATACAGTAGCTTGCGGTACAATTAAAAAGAACCGCGCAGGTTTCCCAGGACAACTTGTACGCACCCGGCTACGAAGGGGGGAGACCTCAGCTCTACGCCAAGAGGAGCTGTTGGCACTTAAGTACAGAGACAAGAAGGATGTATACCTTCTTACCACCATCCACACAGAGAGGACGGTGGCGGTTTCTGTACGTGGCAGAGCTGAGATCATAAGGAAGCCAGTGTGCATCAAGTCTTATAACCGGCATATGGGTGGGGTTGATCTGGCTGATCAGCTGCTGCAGCCCTACCTAATTATGCGGAAGACAAGGGCCTGGTACAAAAAGGTTGCAATTTACCTAATGCAGATTGCAACCCACAACGCTTTTTTGTTGTTTAAAAAAGCAAACCCCAGAGTTAAAAAAACTTTTTTACAGTTTCAGCTCCAGATTATTACTGGGATTTTGTACCATGATGCACCTGCTCCCCGGGCGGTGATGGGAGAGAGCAGAGTTGGGGCTACTCATTTTATTTTTAAAATCCCCCCTACTGCCGCAAAGCAGAAACCACAAAAAAAATGCAGAGTCTGTACCAAGAGGGGGAAGAGAAGGGACACCATATATCACTGTCCTGATTGCCCTGGACAGTCTGCACTCTGCATTGGGGACTGCTTCAAGCGGTACCATACAATGGTCAATTTTTAAAAAAATAAATACATTTGGTGTTATATATATAAATATTTTTTTTTGGTTATGTTTACTGTTAGATGGGTTTTTTTTTTTTTTTACTTTTACTGTGCCAGATTTTTACATTTCACTACTCTATTTTTTTCTAAAATTGGGCCTGTTATTTTTTTTTTAATCAAAACCCCTGTCAAACCTATGCATGGGGGACATAGGTGTTCTCAGGGTGCCTTGCAAAAAACAACCTGAAGTATGTTTTTGTAATAACTTACAACAGTCTCTCCTAAATCATAGTCAAAAAGCAATGTGTCTGTAAAAATGAAAATTGAAAAATAACCACCATACACTTTCTCCAATTTTTTGGGCTAAAACGGTTGCTTCAAAGGCATCAAAGCACACCATATACAATACCTTGGGGTGTCAACATTTAAAAAATATACACTTTCATGGCAATAAATAAAAGTGGGGTATGCAATAGGCCACAAACTAAAGATAGGCCTATCAGAAGAAATACTCTCATTGTTAATAACTAAAATCACAAGTCATAAAATTGTAACATAACCTTCCCAAAATCCTGGCAAACCTATGCATGGGGGGCATAGGTGTACTCAGGGTGCCTTGCAGAAAACAACCTGAAGTATTCTTTTGCAATAACTTACAACAGTCTCTCCTAAATCATAGTCAAAAAGCAATGTGTCTGTAAAAATGAAAATTGAAAAATAACCACCATACACTTTCTCCAATTTTTTGGGCTAAAACGGTTGCTTCAAAGGCATCAAAGCACACCATATACAATACCTTGGGGTGTCAACATTTAAAAAATATACACTTTCATGGCAATAAATAAAAGTGGGGTATGCAATAGGCCACAAACTAAAGATAGGCCTATCAGAAGAAATACTCTCATTGTTAATAACTAAAATCACAAGTCATAAAATTGTAACATAACCTTCCCAAAATCCTGGCAAACCTATGCATGGGGGGCATAGGTGTACTCAGGGTTCCTTGCAGAAAACAACCTGAAGTATTCTTTTGCAATAACTTACAACAGTCTCTCCTAAATCATCATCAAAAAGCAATGTGTCTGTAAAAATGAAAATTGAAAAATAACCACCATACACTTTCTCCAATTTTTTGGGCTACAACGGTTGCTTCAAAGGCATCAAAGCACACCATATACAATACCTTGGGGTGTCAACTTTTCAAATATATGCACATTCATGGAAAACAAATAAATTGGGGTATGTTAAAAGACCCCCCAAAAAGACGATAGGCAAAGAAAATATGTTAAATGTGAAAAAAAATCACAAACGCATGTCAGACATTTGGCATTGCACCCCCCAAACAAGCCACCAAACCTATGCATAGGTGGTATCACTGAACTCAGGAGATGTTGGTGACCACATATTGGTGTCTTCTTTGGTAGTAACACATAACAGGAGCTGTGAATCCATGTCTAAAGTACAATGTATGTGAACAATAACACAAAAATATGAATGCCCAATAGTTTGACAAAGACTAGTGGTTAAATTAGTGCATGGAAAGTGTTAAAATACCTGCATTTGAAATACCCTAGGAAGTATACTTTTCAAAAATATATGGTTTGATTGAGGTAAATTACATTGGCCGGCTTCAGAAATGTCTTAAATAGGACATGGGTGCATGGGATGTGAAAATTCAAAGTGGAAAAAATGGAATGGGCTTCCTAAAAATAAGGCCTTTTAGCCCCCAGAAAACCCAACACACCTATACATGGGTGGTATCACTGTACTCAGGAGAGGTTGTTGAACACATATTGAGGTGTTTTTTGGTAGTAACACATAACAGGAACTGAAAATCCATGCCTAAAGTACAATGTGTGTGAAAAATAACACAAAAAAATGACTACCCAAAAGTTTGACAAATACTGGTGGTTGAATTAGTGCATGGAAAGTGTTAAAATATCAGCATTTGAAAAACCCTAGGGTGTCTACTTTTCAAAAATATATGGTTTGATGGGGGTAAATTCCATTGGCCAGCTTCAGAAATGTCCCAAATAGGACATGGGTGCATGATGACCGATATGAAAATTCCAAGTTGAAAAACTGGAATGCGCTACCTAAAAATAAGGCCATTTAGCCCCCAGAGAACCCGACACACCTATACATAGGTGGTATCACTGTACTCAGGAGATGTTGTTGAACACATATTGAGGTGGTTTTTGGCAGTAACACATAACAGGAACTGAAAATCCATGCCTAAAGTACAATGTGTGTGAAAAATAACACAAAAAAATGACTACCCAAAAGTTTGACAAAGACTGGTGGTTGAATTAGTGCATGGAAAGTGTTAAAATATCAGCATTTGAAAAACCCTAGGGTGTCTACTTTTCAAAAATATATGGTTTGATGGGGGTAAATTCCATTGGCTAGCTTCAGAAATGTCCCAAATAGGACATGGGTGCATGATGACCGATGTGAAAATTCCAAGTTGAAAAACTGGAATGCGCTACCTAAAAAAAGGCCATTTAGCCCCCAGAGAACCCGACACACCTATACATAGGTGGTATCACTGTACTCAGGAGATATTGTTGAACACATATTGAGGTGGTTTTTGGCAGTAACACATAACAGGAACTGAAAATCCATGCGTAAAGTACAATGTGTGTGAAAAATAACACAAAAAAAATGACTACCCAAAAGTTTGACAAAGACTGGTGGTTGAATTAGTGCATGGAAAGTGTTAAAATATCAGCATTTGAAAAACCCTAGGGTGTCTACTTTTCAAAAATATATGGTTTGATGGGGGTAAATTCCATTGGCCAGCTTCAGAAATGTCCCAAACAGGACATGGGTGCATGATGACAGATGTGAAAATTCCAAGTTGAAAAACTGGAATGCGCTACCTAAAAATAAGGCCATTTAGCCCCCAGAGAACCCGACACACCTATACATAGGTGGTATCACTGTACTCAGGAGATGTTGTTGAACACATATTGAGGTGGTTTTTGGCAGTAACACATAACAAGAACTGAAAATCCATGCCTAAAGTACAATGTGTGTGAAAAATAACACAAAAAAATGACTACCCAAAAGTTTGACAAAGACTGGTGGTTGAATTAGTGCATGGAAAGTGTTAAAATATCAGCATTTGAAAAACCCTAGGGTGTCTACTTTTCAAAAATATATGGTTTGATGGGGGTAAATTCCATTGGCCAGCTTCAGAAATGTCCCAAATAGGATATGGGTGCATGATGACCGATGTGAAAATTCCAAGTTGAAAAACTGGAATGCGCTACCTAAAAATAAGGCCATTTAGCCCCCAGAGAACCCGACACACCTATACATAGGTGGTATCACTGTACTCAGGAGATGTTGTTGAACACATATTAAGGTGGTTTTTGGCAGTAACACATAACAGGAACTGAAAATCCATGCCTAAAGTACAATGTGTGTGAAAAATAACACAAAAAAATGACTTCCCAAAAGTTTGACAAAGACTGGTGGTTGAATTAGTGCATGGAAAGTGTTAAAATATCAGCATTTGAAAAACCCTAGGGTGTCTACTTTTCAAAAATATATGGTTTGATGGGGGTAAATTCCATTGGCCAGCTTCAGAAATGTCCCAAATAGGACATTGGTGCATGATGACCGATGTGAAAATTCCAAGTTGTAAAACTGGAATGCGCTACCTAAAAATAAGGCCATTTAGCCCCCAGAGAACCGGACACACCTATACATAGGTGGTATCACTGTACTCAGGAGATGTTGTTGAACACATATTGAGGTGGTTTTTGGCAGTAACACATAACAGGAACTGAAAATACATGCCTAAAGTACAATGTGTGTGAAAAATAACACAAAAAAATGACTACCCAAAAGTTTGACAAAGACTGGTGGTTGAATTAGTGCATGGAAAGTGTTAAAATACCAGCATTTGAAATACCCTAGGGTGTCTACTTTTCAAAAATATATGGTTTGATGGGGGTAAATTCCATTGGCCAGCTTCAGAAATGTCCCAAATAGGACATGGGTGCATGATGACCAATGTGAAAATTCCAAGTTGAAAAACTGGAATGCGCTACCTAAAAATAAGGCCATTTAGCCCCCAGAGAACCCGACACACCTATACATAGGTGGTATCACTGTACTCAGGAGATGTTGTTGAACACATATTGAGGTGGTTTTTGGCAGTAACACATAACAGGAACTGAAAATACATGCCTAAAGTACAATGTGTGTGAAAAATAACACAAAAAAATGACTACCCAAAAGTTTAACAAAGACTAGTGGTTGAATTAGTGCATGGAAAGTGTTAAAATACCAGCATTTGAAATACCCTAGGGTGTCTACTTTTCAAAAATATAAGGTTTGATGGGGGTAAATTCCATTGGCCAGCTTCAGAAATGTCCCAAATAGGACAT
The DNA here is from genome assembly GCF_027579735.1 of Bombina bombina. Taxonomy (NCBI): domain Eukaryota; kingdom Metazoa; phylum Chordata; class Amphibia; order Anura; family Bombinatoridae; genus Bombina; species Bombina bombina. The sequence continues at coordinate 91,436,542 of NC_069502.1, read as the reverse complement.
GGGTGCATGATGACCGATGTGAAAATTCCAAGTTGAAAAACTGGAATGTGCTACCTAAAAATAAGGCCATTTAGCCCCCAGAAAACCCGACACACCTATACATAGGTGGTATCACTGTACTCGGGAGATGTTGTTGAACACATATTGAGGTGGTTTTTGGCAGTAACACATAACAGGAACTGAAAATCCATGCCTAAAGTACAATGTGTGTGAAAAATAACACAAAAAAATGACTACCCAAAAGTTTGACAAAGACTAGTGGTTGAATTAGTGCATGGAAAGTGTTAAAATACCAGCATTTGAAATACCATAGGGTGTCTACTTTTCAAAAATATATGGTTTGATGGGGGTAAATTTCATTGGCCAGCTTCAGAAATGTCCCAAATAGGACATGGGTGCATGATGACCGATGTGAAAATTCCAAGTTGAAAAACTGGAATGCGCTCTCTAAAAATAAGGGCTTTTAGCCCACAGAGAACCCGACACACCTATACATGGGTGGTATCACTGTACCCAGGAGATGCTACTGAAGACATATTAGGGTGTTATTTGGCAGTAACCCTTACCATTTTATCAGTAAATATATTCTTAAATGGCTATTTGTCAAAAAATCTAATTATTTTTTTTCCCCCCCAAACTTTGGCATAGATTGGTGGTAAAATGGTTGCATGAAAAAAGTCAAAATACCCCAAGTTTAATACCTTAGGTTGTCTTCTTTTAAAAAATATATACATTTGAAGGGTTATTCAGGGATTCCTGACAGATATTGGTGTTACAATGTAACTATCGCCAATTTTGAAAAAACATGGTTTTGAAATAGCAAAGTGCTACTTGTACTTATTGCCCTATAACTTGCAAAAAAAGCAAAGAACATGTAAACATTAGGTATTTTTAAACTCAAGACAAAATTTAGAAACTGTTTAGCATTGGTATTTTATGGTGGTTGTAGATGTGTTAGAGATTTTGGGGCTCAAAGTTAGAAAAAGTGTGTTTTTTTCATTTTTTCCTAATATTTTATAATTTTTTTTTATAGTAAATTATAAGATATGATGAAAATAATGGTATCTTTAGAAAGTCCATTTAATGGCGAGAAAAACGGTATATAATATGTGTGGGTACAGTAAATGAGTAAGAGGAAAATAACAGTTAAACACAAACATCGCAGAAATGCAAAAATAGCCTTGGTCCCAGATGGTCAACAAATTGAAAAGTGGCCTGGTCACTAAGGGGTTAACCCTAATCATAACTTACCTCCCCCACATCCCAATATTTTTTTTTCTAAAAGTGTAAAAACTTAGGGCTAGATTGTTGTGTGCACAATTGATTTCGGATTTTTGTGTGTGGCGGGAATAGCACGCATAGTACAAGTTGAAAGTAAATGTGCTTATAAGAGCACAATCACATTTTACACATATAAACATACAACATATACATTCAAAGTTACAGTTAAACTCATATAAACACTATCCAATAACAATTATTCATATGAATATTCCAAAAAAAACATTATAAGGATTCAAAGGTATATGGTATTTGACTGCAAAGGGCTTTAATGTATATACATATATACATATCTAAATATGTTTATGTATGCATGTGTATATATATATATATATATATATATATATGTGTGTATGAATTTATTTAAGTATTTATGTGTTTACTGTATAGTTACTGTACATATATCCCATTCCAATGTTCTTCACTCACAGGATAATATCATTTTTATTGTAAATACATATTTCTATATATGTGTATATACCTATACTTGAATATCTATAGATATATTGGTATAGCCATCTATTTTACATTAACATTATCATATATAGTGAAATATGTATAAAATATTACAAGTTACATTATTTTCTATGTGAAGAGCATAGAAATGTAAAATATGTCTAATGTGCATCAGGGTTTGCAATTTAGTTCTAACAGTGTCAGGTTAGTGCACATGAAGAATTGCTAACACAAATGCATGCTATTGATATATTAAATATTAAAAATATTAATAAAAGGTTTTATTATACATTTTGTAACAAAAACAATAATAATTAATAAACATAAATATATATATATATATATATATATATATATATATATATATATATATATATATATACAGTTCTAATCAAAATTATTCAGCCCCCATTGCAAATCAGGTTTATTGTCAAATTTCCAGACTTTCAGCTGTTTACAATGAACAAATCAAACAAAAGCAATTGAAATAGCTCAACACAACGAATGCTTTGGATCAATGTCCTGTTGGAAGGTCCAATGACGCCCAAGCTTCAGCTTCCTCACAGACGACTTGACGTTTTCTCCTAGGATTTCCTGATGCTTCAATGAATCCATCTTGCCTTCCACACACTGCAGGTTTCCAGCGCCAGAGGGTGAAAAGCAGCCCCAGAGCATCACCGAGCCACCACCATGCTCAATTGTAGGCAGAGTGTTCTTTTCAGCGTATGATTCATTCCACCGAACAGAAACACAAAACTTCTGTGGCTTGTTTATGATTTTGAGCATATTGGAGCCGACTTTTCTTGTACTTTTGGATCAGTAGTGGTGTTCGTCTTGGAGTTCTGGCATGGAAACCTTCTGCATTTAGTATGCACCTTAGTTAAACCTCAGTCCCTGTTGCCATCAAGTCTTGCTGCAGGTCTTTTGCAGTTACTTGAGGGTTTTTCTCAACCTGCCTTCTCAGAAATTTGGTTGCAGCCATTAAAAGCTTCCTTTTTCTGCTCCGTCCAGGTAGTGTAACCATTGTTCCTTTAACTTTGATCTTGCAAGCTATGCTTCCAACGGTGTCTATAGGAACATTCAGTGCCTTTGTTATGTTTTTGTATCCTGTTCGTTGTTTATGAAGGGAGATGATCTCTTCCCTTAACTTTTTGGCCCATTCTTTTGACTTAGCCATATTGCTAACATGCAGTCAAACGTAACATGTAGTCAAAAGTGACACTCAACAAACCCCTAGCCAGTTCAGTTATTTCATGTGTTCTAGTTCAAGCACACCTGGTGCAACTAATGAAGCCCTTGATTAGTTGCATCAGGTGTGGTTCAGACAACACCTGTTTTGCATATTTGTGCTGTTGTGAGGGATTCTATTCAGGGGGTTGAATAATTTTGAGACTGCAGAATTCATTAAAAGTTGCATTTTCAGTTGAATTTGGGGAAACCACTTGAAGCATTCGTTGTGTTGAGCTATTTCAATTGCTTTTGTTAGATTTGTTCATTGCAAACATCTGAAATTCTGTAAATTTTGACAATTAAAGTGATTTGCAATGGGGATTGAATCATTTTGATTACAACTGTATGTATGTATATATATATAAAACAGGAAACAGCACTCTCTGGACTTAAATACAAATAATTAATTTATTTGGTAACGTTTCGGGGAATGCTCCCCTTCATCAGACCTGTCTGATGAAGGGGAGCATTCCCCGAAACGTTACCAAATAAATTAATTATTTGTATTTAAGTCCAGAGAGTGCTGTTTCCTGTTCTCTATATTTAACCTACTCTAGCACCCTGGCCCTTGGAGATCTGTTTGTGAGAGTGCACTTGCCTGAATGTTCCTATAGACACCGTTCTGTCTATATATATATATATATATACTGGATTGTTTAGAATTTGTAATAGTATGTTTAATAATTTTTTAATAATTCCGCATATTTTACATTACTATATTATTTTTATGTAGAAATATATATTTTTATATATATCTGATACTGTTAATGTCAAATACATATCTATATAGGAATAGATGTACAAGTAAATACACATATATAGAAATATATATCTACAATAAAAATTACAGTATCCTATATGTAAAGGACCTTCAAATGTGAACTATTCCTGGTGGGCTAACACGCGAGTGATATGTGTTAGGTTTTTTTCTTCTGCACTCTCTATTGACGTCTATTTGGAAAATACTATAATGTGGTTGCAATATTTGGTTAGCTTGCGTTAAGTTTTGCTCGCACTTAAACTTTTTACTTTCAACTTGTAGTAGGTGCGCTACCTGATATGTGCGAAAAGCTTACTTCTTTCGAAGATTACTCTTGAGCGAATGCTCTAAATAGTGCACCACTTTAATCTCGCCGTTAGTACTAACGCAGCAAACTATTTATCTTAGAACCAGAAGTATCATAAATTACAAAACCAGGAGTGATGTATTGTTTGTCACTCTATATTATAAAATATCATAACAACTAAAGAATAATTACAGACTAAGGGACCTAATGTCCGACAGACATTGCTGAATGCGGAGAGTAATACGCTCTCAGCATTCAGCATTGCACCAGCAGCTCTTGTGTACTGCTGGTGTAATGCCGCCCCCTGCAGATTCGCGGCCAGCAGGGGGTAACAATCAACCCGATCATATTGGATCGGGTTGATTTCATGCAATCTCTGTCTGTCTCCTCAGATCAGACGGACAGGTTATGGAGCAGCGGTCTTTAGACCGCTGCTTCATAACTGGTGTCAGGCTCGCCAGAAATACGGCCCTTCAAGCTCCATACGGAGCTTGATAAATGGGCCCCTAAGGGCTCGTTTCCAGTGAGTCCTTTCAAATGGTGCCTTAAGCTACTAAAGTTGCCGACAGCTATAAGTCATTTAGGGCTCCATTTTAGTACCAGGTTTAAGGGCTAGATTAGCACGTTAACAGTTACGCATGAGCGAAAAGGGGTTTATTATTACTGTGCGTGTCGGTTTTACCGCTCATATTACAAGTTACAAGCTTGATTGAAATCATGATTTACCCTAAAATGATTACTGCGTCCACAGAGCTCTGGTTAACTGTTTTGCAAAACTAAAAAGTGTCACAAAACACATCAAAAATACATTACAAAGTACAGTTACTCTCTTAATAACACCATCTAATAAAAAAATATTAAAATATATTGCACAAAAAAGTTATAAAAATATGAGGTCTCAGGTGTTAGAGAGAAAAAAAGGCAGGCAAAGGTATTTAACATAGAAATACATACATATAAATGTCTAAATATGTATAGTATATGTATGTTTAAATATATATATATATATACTGTATATATACACACAGTATATATATATATATATATATATATGTATCAATTTCCCAAAAAAGGATAAGCACAGTCTTACGAATTAATCACAGCTGCCAGGATGCACTTCTTGTTAGTGTAGACAATTCCTATCGTAGAAAAAAGGCACTCACTGGACTTAGTATAATTCCAATTCAAGCACATGTCAAAAACATAACGTTTCGGGGTTATACTAACACCTTTGTCAAATGTCAGACCATCAAACAAAACATGTCCCCATAAGAACTCCTAACACCTTAACCCATAACATCACCTTATATACACTTAAAACTCCCAGTTCGCCATCTCGCATCAATTCCCGATGACGTCATCACGCTAGAACGTGAACGTGATGCGTCATCACGATTTGATTGGCTCTAAATTTCCATAGTAACCACCTAAACAAAAGCGCGTGGTCCCGTTCCCAATCGCAAATGACAAGCCTGTCAACATAACAGTACAAAGGCAGGTATACGGTCGGAATAATGTATAAAGCACAACAATGCCCAACTCAATTTAATGTTACCATAACAGGAAATCCTCATTGATCATACGGAATTCCAGACCCAATCCAGCCTTTATGTCAAATTGCAGAGAAGCGATCACACCCACTGCAAACATTAAAATCAATCATTGTAACATAACATATATTATGTTGTGTCCTTGCAACAAACACAGGTTTATTCTCCCATATACATTAAATAATCAAAATTGAAGGTGAACAAACTGACCTACTTTTATAAATCATATTTTATATACAGTCAAAACTATCTTCTTCATGCCTCTTAATGTATGGATAGAAACGCGTGAGTACCCACTAGAATGAAAATTCATGTAGGATCCTTGCAGGTATTGATGATCTATTTGGATCAATCAGATAGTGTTGTTGTATAGCCAGTCCACTGGTTATTTAATGTCCATTGGTTATTTAGTGTAAAATGGCCCAAAATCAAGATAAGTATTAAGTCCCCTTGGTATCAGGGTATCCAATGTGTAAATCCATTTCGTCTCCATTTGGAGAAGCCTTTTTGCTCTGTTACCTCCCCTGGCCAGAGGAGGAATATGGTCAATTACCATTGTTTTCATGCTGGATACACTGTGTTTATATTGTACAAAATGACGTGCCACTGGCTGTTCCGAGTCCCCTGTTTTGAGGGCTTCCTGAATGGCACAACAGTGATTCACCATCCTGTCCCTGAAGCTTGTAATAGTTTTCCCAATATACACCAGGGAACATGGGCAAACTAACATGTATATTACATGCGTGCTGGTACATGTGAGCCTATGGCAAATGCTATAACGCTTGTTCATGTGGGGATGTTGGAAGGTTTTACCCCTCATCATGCTGTTGCATGTCATGCAATTACCACAAGAAAAGCAACCCTTGCTTGAAGACTTTAGCTAGGTTTCACTTTGATAGCATCTTACTGGATCAGTTTTTACCAGCAGATCCCGCAGGTTATCTGCCCGCCTATGTACCATCCGTGGTGGCTTGTTCCCCTGGAATGGGAGCGTGATATCCGTCTCAAGAAGAGGCCAATGTTGGCGTACAGATCTCGTCAAAGCTTGACTTATAGGAGTATAAGTGGTCACAAAATTCAGCTGTGATGTCTCATCCTTTGGTTTTTCAGATATCTTTTCCGCTGTGCTTCCAGCAATCTCTCTTTGATTTCTCGGACCATAACACTATCATAGCCTCTTTTTATTAACTTCATTTCCATCTCTATTAACTGTTCCCACATAGTGGGTACTTCACTATTGTTGCGGATAACCCTAGTGAGCTGAGATGTAACTATCCCCACTTTTTGGTGTCTAGGGTGAAAACTTTTAGCCTCCAATAAAGAATTTCGATCTGTCAACTTTGTGTATAAAGATGTGCCAAAGGAGTAACCCTCCCCGGCCTTGACCTTAAATATATTGAGATCTAGGAAGTGAATCAATGTCTCACTATATTCTAATTTAAATCTTATGGGACAGTCCATAGAGTTCAAACATGACACCCATTGCTTCAATTCATCTACCCTCCCTCCCCACACCAGGAACACGTAATCTATGTAACGTACATAATACCTGATGTGGGGGTGGATAAATGGTTTCATGGCCATCTGCTTATACCATGCCATGTAAAGATTAGCATATGAGGGTGCCATGTTTGAACCCATGGCCGTCCCAGAGATTTGCAAGTAATAATCTCTTTCGAATCTAAAGAAATTCTTTTCGAGGCAAAACGTCAGCAACTCACATAAAAATTCAATAGGCGGTCCTTCATATAAAGGGTTATCCGTCACCATGGACCTGACAGCCGCCACACCTCCCCCATGCGGGATGGAGGTGTAGAGGCTGTCAACGTCCATGGTGACAAGAATGTCATTAGTCTGTAAACCCAAATACCTCCTCAGAGATGTAATATGACTCGGTGAGTTTTGTAAATATGCAGGTGTACCTGTTACTATAGGCTGTAGATGAAAATCAATAAAAATGGCTAAGCTTGATAATAAAGAGTCCCCGGCAGACACAATAGGTCTGCCAGGGGGATTCTCCAGAGTCTTGTGCACCTTCGGCAACAAATACAATACAGGAACTCTTGTTTAGTTCTGATTCTAGACCCATCTGTACATGTTGATCAATAATTTTCTTAAAAGTCAAAGATGGATTACCCCTGAGTTTCAAATATACCTTAGAATAAGAGAGTTAGCGTAGGGCTTCAGCTCTATATTGAATATAGTCTTGTATGACTATGGAGCTCCCCTTATCCGCAGGGCGGATGACTATCGTTTTATCATTACTTAAACTTTTAATAGCCAATCTCTCCTCAGCATTCAAATTAGGGTAAGTGGTACATGGTTTCATCTTGTTCACATCATGACATACCATTCTGGTAAAGCCCTTAATAGAATCATGGGTATTAGGGGTTTTTAAAAGCTGATGATTTTTTAAACACAGATGTAGTTGTTTTTAATTCACCTTTAAAAAATTCTCTTAGCTTAAGTTGTCTTTGAAATTTATGAATATCCACATATGTGTTAAAAATATCACATCTAGGGGTAGGTATAAACGACAACCCACGATTTAAAACTGAAGTTTCGGTGTCACTAAGAGGTCTGGAACTGAGGTTGAAAATATTTTTTCCTCAGCTGTTTCTTTCGACTTGTGTCCCCCTCTCCTAATGTGTGGCTGTATATCTCTTTTACTTCTTTTTGCCCCACTGGTATAGGAGGTTTGGCTGTGGATCTTGTGGCCACCCCAGAAAAAGACTGTGAAGACCCCGTTATGTTTTTGACATGTGCTTGAATTGGAATTAAATAATTGGAATTATACTAAGTCCAGTGAGTGCCTTTTTTCTACGATGGGAATTATATATATATATATATATATATATATATATATATATTTTAAATGTGTGTCCAGGTGCATTTATGTATTTACAGACATATATACACATATAAACACATGAATACATACTGCATGTGCACATATAAAGACATATATAGAAGTGCAATGGAGCGCTTTGCAGTTAAGTAGATGAAAACATGTAAAATCATATTTATGAAACTGTGTACTTGCTGTCAATATTTCACATTCCAATGTTCTACACATATCAGAATATGTTCTATGTATGTTCTATGTATTTCTAAATAGATATTCTTATATATTTCTGTATATATTTATACCTATATATAATCATCTATGTATAGGTAAAGATACATATTGTACCAACATACCATCAGATATTTGTAGAAGTATGTATTTATGAATAAATAGAATATATTCTGTTATTTGAAGAACATTGGAATGTGATATATTAATATTTTCATGTCGGGTTTGCACATTTGAGAATATGTGACTGAGTTTGCACGCAAGTAGGGTGTTAGCTTTTTTTCCCATTGACTTCTATAGGTGAATACGTTATTGCGTGCGCAATGTTGTAAGTTTGTCTTTTTACGCGCGTTGGGTTAGCGTGCAAGCAAAATAGGATTACTTTCAACTTGTAATATGAGCGCAATCCAACACACGTAAAAACCTTACTTCTAGTGGAGTTACCGTTCCACTTGTAATCTGGCCCTAAATATTTTGTGCAATGCGTGCAGTCACTCTTTTCCTGTATGTGTAATTTAATGTTGTGTTAATTATTCCATCCGTCATTACAAGTTTGTTGCTATGGTAACCTGACATTAGATTATAAAGATTAATGTTAGCGCCTGTGCTCCAGACCATTTATCAGTTGGTTGCAATGTTTTTCAGCTATGTAGTTTTTCAGCTAGGAAGAGTGATTTGGTTACCTAATCCAATATAATAAAAGGCCAAGTATGTTTGTCCGAAGCTGTCATGTACAGTAGAGACTGCGAGAGGACAAACATACCTGGCCTTTACCCGCAGTGAGAGACACCTTCAGCACTATCAGCTGTTATATTACAGCCGCGAGCTGGAGCTCCTGAAGCTTCAGGCATCTGCCGCATATGGAGCCGGAGAGCGATCAGTGCTCTGCAGATGCCTGATCGTTACAGACAGTGACACTGTGTGTGTCACCGCCTTTAACGATCTTCTGCTGGTGCTGGCGGGTGTTGGGTGGGCGGCTCAGCAGCGGAGGGGGGGAAGAAGTGGGATGGCCCTACGCTACAGAAAAAAAAGGGACAGGGAGGGATGGCGCAGCTACACTACAAAAAAGGGGTTTCTACAGTAAAAAAAAAGGGACAGGGAGGGATGGGACAGCTACACTACATTACAGCTCGCTGCACCACTAAAGTAAGTTCTCTCTCCTTTATCCCTATGTATTTGTTCTGTATCTTTCTGTATTTTGTTTGCTCTGTTATTATTTCACACCTACCCCCTACCCAGCTAACCAGCCCGGCCACCTTCCTGCTGTATTGGTGCTCGCTGTGCGACCGCGCAGTGGATGAGTGCAGCGGGTGCGCTAAAGGCAAGCCCGTCTGCACCCCGACCGCACCCAACGCCACGAACCTTGGCTCCAGAAACTTCCGCCACTCTGACGCCAGCAACCTCCACGCGCTCAACACTGGTAGATTGTCCGCCTGCCACCATGCTTCCCTGACCAACACTGTCGGACCTTTCACCTGCCGCAACTGCTCCTTACCCTCCCTCCCTCCAGACCACAACCCCACCAACTTACCCACCCAAAAACAGCCGCAATTACCTCAACTGCATCCTCCTCAACACCCGCTCCATCCACAAGCACGCCCTCGAAATCTGGAACCTGCAAGACTCCACCTCCCTTGACGTCGCCTTCCTCACCGAGACCTTGCTAAACCCTGCATCAGCGCCAGACATTGCCACTGCAATACCCGATGGCTACAAGATCTGCCACAAAGACCACCGCAACCGACCTCAAGGAGGCATCGCCATCATCCACAAACACACCATCCAAGTCACAACAAGCTCCGATGACCACTTACCAGGCCTAGAATACCTACACTTCAAGATCCAGGTCAACTCCAACACCACCCTCCACAGCAACCTCATCTACAGACCTCCCGGACCTCGTCCTGCCTTCTGTGACTCAATCACCGACCACATCGCACCCCATGCCCTCACCTCAATGGACTACATCCTCCTCGGTGACCTCAACTTCCATCTTGACAACCTCAACGATCACAAAACCTCCACCCTCCTGGAAAACCTCGGAACTATCGGACTAAAGCAACTCGTAAACTACCCAAACCACACAGCCAGCCACACCCTCAGTCCGATCTTCTCCTCAGGCAACCACATCTCAGTCAATCACATCACCGAACTCCTCTGAACTGACCACCACTGCATACACTTTTCCTTCAACAAAGCCACGACCCCCCTCCGACAGTACCACCAACCCTGCAGAAACTGGAACAACATAACCCAAGACCAACTACACCACACCCTAAACAAATCCTCCCCACCTACCTCCACAGACGCCAACTCCTCTGCCCGCAAACTCCACCGCTGGATTACATACTGCTCCAACACCCTCGTCCCCCCTTAAAAAAACATCTGGCCACCAATCCACCAACAAAGCCAGCTGGTTCACCTTGGTCCTCCAGGACTCCAAACACCACTGCAGACAACTGGAAAGAACCTGGAGATCCAGCAAGACCCTTCTGGATAAAGCTACCTTTAAGGAAGCAATCACCACCCAGCACCACCTCATAAAAACCGCCAAAAAACAGCCATCCAAGACAGAATCAACTCTAATGCACAAAACAGCAAGGAGTTGTTCTCAGTCATCAAGGAATTCTCTAAACCCAACAGCGACACCACCAACATTCCACTCTCCCAGGACCTCTGCAATACCCTCGCTGCACACTTCCACCGCAAGATCCTCAACATCTATGACAGTTTCACGCCTCATAACTCAACCTCCACCACACACTCCCCTACACCCAACGACACCCCTCCCAAATTCACCCCCCCTCATCACACACGGACTATCTGGAGCCCTGTCACCATAGATGACACCCTCAGAATCATGAAATCCATCCACTCCGGCACACCCTTGGACCCATGCCCCCATCACATATTCAACAAAGCAAGCAACACCATCGCCCCTGAACTCCGCCGCACCATCAACTGCTCCATCAAAACCGGCACCTTCCTAGATATCTGGAAGCATGCGGGACTGAAACCCCTGCTGAAGAAACCCTCGGCAGACCCCAGGGACCTGAATAACTACCACCCCATCTCTCTACTCCCCTTCCCAGCCAAAGTCATAGAGAAGCCCATCAACTTGCAACTTATTGACCACATTGAGGCCAACCACACCCTGGACCACTCCCAATCTGGTTTCAGAAGCAACCACAGCACCGAGACCGCCCTCTTCGCCACCACAGATGACACCTGTGCCATGCTGGACCGAGGAGAAACCACCACCCTCATCCTCCTAGACCTCTCAGCAGCTTTCAACACTGACGACCACAACACCCTCCACACCCGCCTACACGATGCCGGCATCCGCAGCAAAGCCCTGGAATGGATCACCTCCTTCCTCACGGCAGGACCCAGAAAGTCAGACTCCCGCCTTTCTCCTCCAAACCCACACCAGTCAACTGCAGTGTACTGCAAGGCTCTTCGCTGAGCCCCACCTTCTTCAACATCTACATGGCCCCTCTTGCCGCCATCGTCCGACGCCACAACCTCAACATAGTTTCCTACGCCGACAACACCCAGTTAATAATCTCACTCACCCAAGATTCCACCACCGCCAAAAAGAACGTCTGAAGGCCTGACAGCAATCACCGCCTGGATGAAGGACAAATGGCTCAAACTGAACACAGACAAAACCGAAGTCCTCCTCCTCCTCGGACCCAAAAAATCCGCATGGGACAACTCCTGGTGGCCCATAGCCCTCAGTCACCCTCCAACCCCAATGGAACACGCACAAAATCTAGGCTTCATCCTGGACTCCTAACTCTCCATGGACCGACAAATCAATGCCATCACCTCAACATGCTTCCACATTCTTCACCTGCTACAAAAAATCTTCAAGTGGATCCCTACCAAAACCAAGAAAACATTCACCCACACCCTCCTCAGCAGCTGGTTAGACAACGGCAATGCACTCTATGCCGGCTCAACCATCAAACTCCAAAAGAGACTCCAACGTATCCAGAACGCCTCAGCCAGACTCATCCTTGACATCCCTCTCCAATGCCACATCACCAAACACCTAAGGAATCTTCACTGGCTCCCCATCAACAAGAGAATCACCTTCAAGCTCCTTACCCACGTGTTCAAGGCCCTACACAACATCGGACCCGAATACCTCAACCACCGCGTAAATTTCTACACCCCCGACAGACAATTACGATCAGCCGATCAAGCACTCACAGTCATCCCCCGCTGCAGCAAAATCCACAGCGGATGGAAGATCCTTCTCCGACATGGCGGCAAAGACATGGAACACCCTCCCGCTGCACCTCAGACAATCCCCCTCCCTTATAAAGTTCAGAAAGGACCTCAAAACTTGGCTCTTCAACTGAATGCAAATCCCCTCCCCCCCTTCTCCTATCCCCTTTCCATTACTGGATTCTGCAGGATTGGAATGGTTTGGGAAGACTGGCCTGCTTCCTGGCTGCAGCTTTTTTTCCAGGCAAATATCAGGCACTGCCCTAGTTCCGCCCAGAACACTCTCTGTATCATCCAGGAAATGCCTTGCTCCTCCCACAAGCCAGTTGTGACCCCACCCCTCCCACCATGACTTTATCCACTAAACTCCCTCCCCATTCTAGAAATCACCCAGGCAATGTTCTAAGGTATGGAAATCATGCAGTATATCTATCTATCTGTCTATCTATCTATCTATCTATCTATCTATCTATATATATATATATATATATATATTTATATATATATATATATATATATATATATATATATACATACAACATATATGTGTGTGTCTTGAGAGGTGTACTAAGTATGCAATGGTTTATGGCGTTCATCATTTCCATCACAATACTCATATTTAAGGAAAAGAGAAAATAGTTATTGTAACCAACCTTCTGATGCCTTTATGTCTAATCACATGAACTGAAAAAACTGTAACTTTGTCCATAAATTTGTAAATCAGATATAAACCTATAGGCAGAAATACTATAGATCTGAAACCTGCATACCTTCGAATCATTGGCTACTCATGTTCCAGTTCACATGGCACCTTTTTAGCATTATCCAGTTCATTTAAGTTTTTTAACACAAAGTTATAACAAATTTAATGAGGAATTAATTTTCTTAACAAAAGTATAAAATGCACTTTATTGTATGTTTGCTTAATCCCAAACATATACATCAATGCTCATTGTCATTCTATTCCTTATGGACCATAAATTACATAGACAGTGAGATGGAGACAGAGAGTGATTAATTGCTCTGCGTTTTTTGACAGCTTTTTTGTTTCATTCTCTTGTGTGCTCGCTAGAAACTTTCCCTAAAGTCTCATAAAACATAAGCATTACTAAACTGAAATGCATTCACAGAATGATCTGCTATGTTGCGTACACTTGTCTTAGCTGAGATTTGTCAGAGACTTGCAGGCAATTTCATGTCATTGTGATGTTCATATATAAAACATCTGAACACTTCAATATGATTTATTAAAATAAATGTGATCTTTATATTTCCCTGTGAAATTTGCTCTTAAAGTAAATTTGTTATCCAGTGTCTGGCGACAGTCCTTGTTTTCCATGACTAAAGAATAAAAGTGATATGTTTAGTTGATAGAATATTTTATAAGAAAGTAACATTATAAACACTATTATTACATCTATCTATCTATCTATATCTATCTATCTATCTATCTATCTCTGTCTAATTAAAATATGTATTGTCTTTGGATATGTTTATTTTATTGCCCAATAAACACGGAGCACATTTCACTATTTCTATTACTCAGGACTCCTTTTATCAAGTGCCGGGCGGATAAGGTTCGCTATCATGAACAGTGTGCCCACATTTATCATTTCACAAGCCGCTACTTGTGCAATGTCGCCCTTTGCTTGTGTGCGACCAATCACGCAAGCAAGCAAGGGCTGTCAATCATCTTGATTGGATCGGATCCAAACTTTAGGTGGCGGATAGGTTAAGTAGTAGCAGTCTCAAGACCACAGCTACTTAAAGAGACGCGAAACCCAATATTTTCCTTTCATGATTCAGATAGAGCATTTAAGTTTAAATAAAATCTAATTTGTTTCTACAGGGAGTGCAGAATTATTAGGCAAGTTGTATTTTTGAGGATTAATTTTATTATTGAACAACAGCCATGTTCTCAATGAACCCAAAAAACTTATTAATATCAAAGCTGAATAGTTTTGGAAGTAGTTTTTAGTTTGTTTTTAGTTATAGCTATTTTAGGGGGATATCTGTGTGTGCAGGTGACTATTACTGTGCATAATTATTAGGCAACTTAACAAAAAACAAATATATACCCATTTCAATTATTTATTTTTACCAGTGAAACCAATATAACATCTCAACATTCACAAATATACATTTCTGACATTCAAAAACAAAACAAAAACAAATCAGTGACCAATATAGCCACCTTTCTTTGCAAGGACACTCAAAAGCCTGCCATCCATGGATTCTTTCAGTGTTTTGATCTGTTCACCATCAACATTGCGTGCAGCAGCAACCACAGCCTCCCAGAAACTGTTCAGAGAGGTGTACTGTTTTCCCTCCTTGTAAATCTCACATTTGATGATGGACCACAGGTTCTCAATGGGGTTCAGATCAGGTGAACAAGTAGGCCATGCCATTAGATTTTCTTCTTTTATACCCTTTCTTGCCAGCCATGCTGTGGAGTACTTGGACGCGTGTGATGGAGCATTGTCCTGCATGAAAATCATGTTTTTCTTGAAGGATGCAGACTTCTTCCTGTACCACTGCTTGAAGAAGGTGTCTTCCAGAAACTGGCAGTAGGACTGGGAGTTGAGCTTGACTCCATCCTCAACCCGAAAAGGCCCCACAAGCTCATCTTTGATGATACCAGCTCAAACCAGTACTCCACCTCCACCTTGCTGGCGTCTGAGTCGGACTGGAGCTCTCTGCCCTTTACCAATCCAGCCACGGGCCCATCCATCTGGCCCATCAAGACTCACTCTCATTTCATCAGTCCATAAAACCTTAGAAAAATCAGTCTTGAGATATTTCTTGGCCCAGTCTTGATGTTTCAGCTTGTGTGTCTTGTTCAGTGGTGGTCGTCTTTCAGCCTTTCTTACCTTGGCCATGTCTCTGAGTATTGCACACCTTGTGCTTTTGGGCACTCCAGTGATGTTGCAGCTCTGAAATATGGCCAAACTGGTGGCAAGTGGCATCTTGGCAGCTGCACGCTTGACTTTTCTCAGTTCATGGGCAGTTATTTTGCGCCTTGGTTTTTCCACACGCTTCTTGCGACCCTGTTGACTATTTTGAATGAAACGCTTGATTGTTCGATGATCACGCTTCAGAAGCTTTGCAATTTTAAGAGTGCTGCATCCCTCTGCAAGATATCTCACTATTTTTGACTTTTCTGAGCCTGTCAAGTCCTTCTTTTGACCCATTTTGCCAAAGGAAAAGAAGTTGCCTAATAATTATGCACACCTGATATACAGGGTTGTGCAGAATTATTAGGCAAGTTGTATTTTTGAGGATTAATTTTATTATTGAACAACAACCATGTTCTCAATAAACCAAAAAAACTCATTAATATCAAAGCTGAATAGTTTTGGAAGTAGTTTTTAGTTTGTTTTTAGTTATAGCTATTTTAGGGGGATATCTGTGTGTGCAGGTGACTATTACTGTGCATAATTATTAGGCAACTTAACAAAAAACAAATATATACCCATTTCAATTATTTATTTTTACCAGTGAAACCAATATAACATCTCAACATTCACAAATATACATTTCTGACATTCAAAAACAAAACAAAAACAAATCAGTGACCAATATAGCCACCTTTCTTTGCAAGGACACTCAAAAGCCTGCCATCCATGGATTCTGTCAGTGTTTTGATCTGTTCACCATCAACATTGCGTGCAGGAGCAACCACAGCCTCCCAGACACTGTTTAGAGAGGTGTACTGTTTTCCCTCCTTGTAAATCTCACATTTGATGATGGATCACAGGTTCTCAATGGGGTTCAGATCAGGTGAACAAGGAGGCCATGTCATTAGATTTTCTTCTTTTATACCCTTTCTTGCCAGCCACGCTGTGGAGTACTTGGACGCGTGTGATGGAGCATTGTCCTGCATGAAAATCATGTTTTTCTTGAAGGATGCAGACTTCTTCCTGTACGACTGCTTGAAGAAGGTGTCTTCCAGAAACTGGCAGTAGGACTGGGAGTTGAGCTTGACTCCATCCTCAACCCGAAAAGGCCCCACAAGCTCATCTTTGATGATACCAGCCCAAACCAGTACTCCACCTCCACCTTGCTGGCATCTGAGTCGGACTGGAGCTCTCTGCCCTTTACTAATCCAACCACGGGCCCATCCATCTGGCCCATCAAGACTCACTCTCATTTCATCAGTCCATAAAACCTTAGAAAAATCAGTCTTGAGATATTTCTTGGCCCAGTCTTGACGTTTCAGCTTGTGTGTCTTGTTCAGTGGTGGTCGTCTTTCAGCCTTTCTTACCTTGGCCATGTCTCTGAGTATTGCACACCTTGTGCTTTTGGGCACTCCAGTGATGTTGCAGCTCTGAAATATGGCCAAACTGGTGGCAAGTGGCATCTTGGCAGCTGCACGCTTGACTTTTCTCAGTTCATGGGCAGTTATTTTGCGCCTTGGTTTTTCCACACGCTTCTTGCGACCCTGTTGACTATTTTGAATTAAACGCTTGATTGTTCGATGATCACGCTTCAGAAGCTTTGCAATTTTAAGAGTGCTGCATCCCTCTGCAAGATATCTCACTATTTTTGACTTTTCTGAGTCTGTCAAGTCCTTCTTTTGACCCATTTTGCCAAAGGAAAGGAAGTTGCCTAATAATTATGCACACCTGATATAGGATGTTGATGTCATTAGACCACACCCTTCTCATTACAGAGATGCACATCACCTAATATGCTTAATTGGTAGTAGGCTTTCGAGCCTATACAGCTTGGAGAAAGACAACATGCATAAAGAGGATGATGTGGTCAAAATACTAATTTGCCTAATAATTCTGCACTCCCTGTAGGGTGTTGATGTCATTAGACCACACCCCTTCTCATTACAGAGATGCACATCACCTAATATGCTTAATTGGTAGTAGGCTTTCGAGCCTATACAGCTTGGAGTAAGACAACATGCATAAAGAGGATGATGTGGTCAAAATACTCATTTGCCTAATAATTCTGCACTCCCTGTATTATCCCATTTTCTTTGTATCTTTGCATCTTTTGTTGTAAAGCAGGATGAAAACTCAGGTCATGCATGAGTATGGATTATTTCCTTTAAATTTAAAAAGAAGTTTCTAGCGCTGGACTTAAAATACTTAGGCCTCTTTCTATTATAACCTCCTCCTGGTTATATGTAATGCAATAAATAATAAATTTGGTAAAAAAAGTGGCGCTTAATAAGCTTAAAGTATTAAAAAACTATGGAAGATGTTGGATCAAAGGATGGAAACGAACTTTATTATCTTCAAAGAATGTATCAATGTGATTGTTTTAAATTTCATTTTCATACAAGATGACAATCTATAATAACCCAACTTAAATTGATGTATTTAGGTAATGGATCAGTGTCAGTTAATTACCAGTTTGACCAAAAAATATGGAAGGGTAACTTATTTAGTTAATATAACTTATTTTAATAATATCTCATAAAATTACAATAACAAATAAAATACAATTTATATTCAATAAATCATCTTCTAAAGTATAGTTGATCAACTAATAAAACAAATTTAGCATAATATATGTGATGCAAAACTCATATATAAAAAAAATAGTATAAAAAATTCATAGTAAAAACATAGGCAAAGCAATGAGAGAGAGCCCGATTTTTAAGTTTCAAATTTTTTTTTTCTTTCTGAGGTTGGATGTCTTACATCAAAGAATAGAAGCACAAAGTCTTTTCTGAAGACAAATAAGTAGATATATATATTTGATTTTTTTTTATATATATATAAGCCAGTAGATAGCGGAATGGATTATATATATTTTTGTGGCAAAGGAATAAATATGTAGTTTATCTTTGTAGAGTTAATTCTTTTCACTGTCCGATTTGTAAGTATGGTATACAGTCTTTTTTCAAATAGTAAGTATTAACTGTTACAGATAATTCCTTATGTATATATATAGTGATAGGGGTTTAAACTTTGGTGGCCAGCCGTTATTTAAAACTTTCTTTCGCTAGATGTTATGTGTAAAACCAAGTAGGTGTTGTGGATCTTTAATGGAAGAATTTCAATATACAGCCTGCTATGCAGGTAATCTCACCCTCCGGCGTCCTTTCTCCAAGATCAGGGGCGCTTTGAAACAGCACCGCTCCAGATAGTTAATGACGATCCGGTTGTCTTCAGACTTGCGCAAGTCACCTGGAAAGAACCGGTAATATTTTCTTCTTTGTAACTCCTGCTCTTAGTACTTCAGTGTACGCAGGAGAAAGAGATACAGCTTTCGTAGGTTTCCGGTAGACAGCTTTCAAAAGTCCTCTCGGTATATAGCTTGCAAAACCTCCCGATTTCGATGGTAGTCTTTCTCTGATGTGTAAACACAGCTTTCTACGCGTTTCACCCAATTTCTGATTGATTTGCCGCAAATCTGCAGGGTGCAGCATTGCACAAGCAGGTCACTAGAACTGCTTGTGCAATGTTAAATGCCAACACCATATGCTGTCAGCATTCAACGATGTCTGGCGGACATGATATGCTACAGCGTATCATGTCCCCCAGACTTTGATAAATCGGCCCCTATGTGTCTAAACCTTCATTAAACCAAACAAGGATTCTCAGTGCTGGTTATAAAATGTTTTAGCAAAGATAGGGGGGGTTCAGAATATTCCTCTAAGGCAGAGCTTTCCAAACTTTTCATGTTGGTGACACACTTTTTAGACCTACATAATTTCACAACACAGTAATTCAATTTTACTAGCAAGCAGGAGGTTAAACTAACTTGTTTTAAGAGATACAGACATATACATAAATTATATAATAACAAAATATATTTACAAGTAACAGTATTTATGTGCAAGAATGAAAAAAAAAGTTTAATAACACCTGTTAGCTCTTTTATTTATAGAATATAACCATAAATATTATCTCAGAGGTGTACTCCAGTTATGTTATATATATATCTAACAACGTAAATAAGAGAGTAGAAACCTAAAATACAGGTAACTAAAAGTCTAGGCAAAAGAGAGCACAGCTGTATATAATGAGTAAAAGACTAGGGCGAATTCTTGAAATACAAATAAATTTAATAAAGTTACATTAAATAAGTGCATACATCCAAACATACAATCACATACATACAAGGATATAGAAGATGCATAAAAATGTCAGATGGGCCGTGCAGGGGACTGGTGCACCAGTATACAAAAATAGGCAAATGTTCGTCACTTTGCATGTATAGGTGATATATAATTGTAATCCGCAGTATAGTGCATGTCCTTAAAGATGCACAGACCAAGTGGATACAGTCTTACCCCTTCGTGTCTAAATGTACATAGTAGCGTGAGGTCATCAGGAGTCAAGGGGAGCTTACCCTCGCCGCGTCTTTTTCACAGGCATGTGTAAAGTGCAAATAGATAACAGTTCATTGGAGTACCTGTCTTTTTCACGCGGTTGCTCTACCCTGAATTGTAGCTCCTGAGACACAGAAATATCCAGATGAGACAAGGGGTAGACCACAGTCAGGCAGAGGGTCCTCTGACAGAGTGCTGCAAACCGACGAGTCTTAAAGCTCGTTTCACTCCTTTCAATACAGCAGCATGGAGCTTCTTCCGGGTGCTGACGTCACGTCAGTGGCTGTGCTGATTTATAAGAATTTGGCCGCCCTGGTAATGCATTTAAATTATCAGAGGAACGTTGGTCCACTGATATTAATGAAGCATTTACACTAACAGGAGATGTGCAGATAGAAGCAGAGGATGATGCTATCCATGACGTTATTTCTGCATTTAAGCTTTATAAAAAAAGACTAACCAAACAGATTAAAATTAAATGGGAACATCAAAGCCTTAGCAATTATTTAAAAATGGAAATAATTCCAAGAGGCCTTAGGATACGATTAGATCCAGGTATTAATCTGAGAGGTTTAGATGCAGATAATGACTTCATAACTAAGTGGAATGATATACTAACCAAATGTTCATTGGATCTCATTGCACTAATAATAGAAGAAGACGCTAAGAAACTTGAGAAATGTAAAACAGACGTAGATGATATCTATGAATGTCTACATAAATTTGAAAATGATTCATCATTTGACAAATTAAACAAAGAAACACAGAAACTTATTGAGAAACTACAAAGCGAAATAAAATCACGCAAAAGAAGGAAATTAATAAGGGACCAGGAAGACTATAGAAAAAATAAAATCTACATCTATAGAAACCACATTAATTCTCGAAACTATTATGATTCAGGTACTGATAACTCCGATATGGATTCTGATGGGGAAAATAAAAACAATAACGAAAATACCTCACAGGTACACCCTTTAGGGGTAGGACCAGACGAGGAGGGAAGAAGAGGCACGGGGAGGCCTCAGGAAAGGAGAGGAATGAGAGGGAGAGAGAACAGACGACATCAAAGTCAATACATGATGACGAGAAACCGTCTGAGATACAACTAGTAGGAAATAAATCTCTATTAGGCCCCTATCCACACTCACAAAAAATGGGTATAGTTAATCTCTCATCCTTTCCTTTAAATTGTGAACACATTAAAGTATTAGAAAAGGGCCTTAGTTTCTGCCCTACTAATAGCTTAGACCTATTTGAGGTCACTAAAGACTTACACCTTTTTGCTAGGAAGTTAGCATTAAAAAAGATTATGACTCCTAAAACTCAGATAGACTTGTCTTGTAGACATGAAACAGAGGCACTTCATAATCTAGAAACTTTGTTCTCTGAACAAAGTAATGAAATTACTGACATATACCCTAAAACTAACTTTAAGAAAAAATCTACCTACATGCCCTCTTTTTCATCTATCCCCAATATTTCCGTTTTTGTATATTTCTGTGTCTCAGGAGCTACAATTCAGGGTAGAGCAACCGCGTGAAAAAGACAGGTACTCCAATGAACTGTTATCTATTTGCACTTTACACATGCCTGTGAAAAAGACGCGGCGAGGGTAAGCTCCCCTTGACTCCTGATGACCTCACGCTACTATGTACATTTAGACACGAAGGGGTAAGACTGTATCCACTTGGTCTGTGCATCTTTAAGGACATGCACTATACTGCGGATTACAATTATATATCACCTATACATGCAAAGTGACGAACATTTGCCTATTTTTGTATACTGGTGCACCAGTCCCCTGCACGGCCCATCTGACATTTTTATGCATCTTCTATATCCTTGTATGTATGTGATTGTATGTTTGGATGTATGCACTTATTTAATGTAACTTTATTAAATTTATTTGTATTTCAAGAATTCGCCCTAGTCTTTTACTCATTATATACAGCTGTGCTCTCTTTTGCCTAGACTTTTAGTTACCTGTATTTTAGGTTTCTACTCTCTTATTTACGTTGTTAGATATTCACTTTTCTAGGATGCACCTGTATCTTTTATTGACTAATTAAGAGTGCTACTCACCCTGTTTTTCTTGTGTCTTACATTTATCCAGCTCCATTTAAGAGTAATTCCCTTACCCTGGAGTTTCTGAGTATGCACCTTGTTGATAATAAAAAGTTAATTAACTACTAAGAATTGAAACTTTATCTTAAATATAATTGTATTACATTAATTTATTCTGCGATTCTTGTAGCTTTTTCATATTCTACCACTTTTTGATACCACACTTAGACATGGCATTTAAATTATCAGAGGAACGTTGGTCCACTGATATTAATGAAGCATTTACACTAACAGGAGATGTGCAGATAGAAGCAGAGGATGATGCTATCCATGACGTTATTTCTGCATTTAAGCTTTATAAAAAAAGACTAACCAAACAGATTAAAATTAAATGGGAACATCAAAGCCTTAGCAATTATTTAAAAATGGAAATAATTCCAAGAGGCCTTAGGATACGATTAGATCCAGGTATTAATCTGAGAGGTTTAGATGCAGATAATGACTTCATAACTAAGTGGAATGATATACTAACCAAATGTTCATTGGATCTCATTGCACTAATAATAGAAGAAGACGCTAAGAAACTTGAGAAATGTAAAACAGACGTAGATGATATCTATGAATGTCTACATAAATTTGAAAATGATTCATCATTTGACAAATTAAACAAAGAAAACACAGAAACTTATTGAGAAACTACAAAGCGAAATAAAATCACGCAAAAGAAGGAAATTAATAAGGGACCAGGAAGACTATAGAAAAAATAAAATCTACATCTATAGAAACCACATTAATTCTCGAAACTATTATGATTCAGGTACTGATAACTCCGATATGGATTCTGATGGGGAAAATAAAAACAATAACGAAAATACCTCACAGGTACACCCTTTAGGGGTAGGACCAGACGAGGAGGGAAGAAGAGGCACGGGGAGGCCTCAGGAAAGGAGAGGAATGAGAGGGAGAGAGAACAGACGACATCAAAGTCAATACATGATGACGAGAAACCGTCTGAGATACAACTAGTAGGAAATAAATCTCTATTAGGCCCCTATCCACACTCACAAAAAATGGGTATAGTTAATCTCTCATCCTTTCCTTTAAATTGTGAACACATTAAAGTATTAGAAAAGGGCCTTAGTTTCTGCCCTACTAATAGCTTAGACCTATTTGAGGTCACTAAAGACTTACACCTTTTTGCTAGGAAGTTAGCATTAAAAAAGATTATGACTCCTAAAACTCAGATAGACTTGTCTTGTAGACATGAAACAGAGGCACTTCATAATCTAGAAACTTTGTTCTCTGAACAAAGTAATGAAATTACTGACATATACCCTAAAACTAACTTTAAGAAAAAATCTACCTACATGCCCTCTTTTTCATCTATCCCCAATATTTCCGTTTTTGTACAAAACGTTACGGCTGATCTGATGAAAATCGAAAGTACAGGCATTGTTAACGATAATCTCACCAAACGGGAACGTAAAGCCCTTAATGAGCTTACTAGACACCCTGAACTTATCATAAAGCCGGCCGACAAGGGCGGCAATATTGTCATCCTTAATCAGGACCTCTACATTAAAGAGGCCATGAGACAGCTATCAGATCCTAAACAATATTCAAAATCCTCAATTGATGAATTCCACAAATCTCATAACGAATTACTGTTTATGCTAAATGATGCTCGTAGAAATAATTTAATCACTAGCCATGAGTTTAGTTTTTTATTCAATCAAAAACCTAAAATTCCAGTATTTTACTGGACTCCCAAACTACATAAATCCCTCACCAACCCTCCGGGACGTCCCATAATATCAGGGATAGGAGGTCCTACGGAAGGAATTAGTAAATATGTAGATCATTTTTTACAGCCATTTGTCAATGACCTTCGTACTTTTGTACAAGACTCAACAGACGTAATAAAAAAACTGGATGGGATCAACATTCAGGATGACACTATTTTAGTGTCCCTGGATGTTGAATCCCTATACTCCTCTATCCCGCATGATGTGGGTCTTAAAACATGTGAAGAATTTCTCAATACAAGGGGTCTAGGCTACAAGAAACATACCAAATTTGTAATTGACTTATTAAAATTTGTGTTGGACAACAATATCTTCATCTTTGATGCAAAGTGCTACAAACAGATACAAGGTACCGCCATGGGGGCCACATGTGCACCAACCTACGCCTGTTTACACCTTGGCGGCTGGGAGAACCAAATTGTATTTGGGGACTACTCCGAAGTGGTTGATGCACATGTGGCCCTCTGGATAAGATATGTTGATGATATTCTGCTATTATGGGATGGCACTGAGGACGAATTGATGACATTTATTTCTCTTTTGAACTGTAATGACCGTAATATTTTTCTTACCTGTAATCATGACTTAAACTCAATTGATTTTCTGGATTTGAAAATTAGCAAAAAAGAAGGGAAAATTGAGACAGAAGTCTTTCGCAAACCCACGGCAACCAATAGCCTTCTCCTGGGGTCGAGCCACCACCCCACAAATTTGAAAAAGGGCATCCCCTACGGACAATTTCTGCGGCTTCGTAGAATATGTTCTGATGAAAAAACATTTAAAAAACAAGCCAAAGAGATGGCGACCCGATTCCATGATAGAGGCTACTCCAAAAGGTGCATTAAGAGAGCTCTTTATAGAGCCTCCCAACACCAAAGAAAAGACCTGTTATATAAATGTAAGAACAGAGATGACACAAATGAAGAAAATAAGATCAGGTTCATCACTAAATATAATGCCCATTGGAGCAAAGTAAAAGACACTCTGAATAAAAATTGGCATTTACTAACTAATGATACAACACTTCACCAATATGTAGGAGACTATCCACAGATGACTGCAAGGCGTTGCAATAATCTAAAAGACATGTTGGTTAAAAGTGAATTCAATAAAGTTCCAACCCATAATTGGTTGGAACAAAATGCACAGAAAATTGTAGGCAGCACTCCATGTGGCCACTGTGTCTGCTGTCAATACATGCAGAGAAGTAAAACATTCAATACAAATACAGGACATATATATAAAATTAACTCCTTCATTAACTGCTCCACAAAAGGAGTTATATATTTACTTTACTGTTCCTGTAAAAGTTTTTACGTTGGTAAAACTTTTAGAGAACTTCGCTCGCGAATTTCTGAACATAGGGACGATATCAAACAATGCAATATTGACAGCCCTGTGGCAAGACACTATGCACAATTTCATGAATCTAAAACTGATGATTTGAAGTTCATTGGAATTGAATCTGTAAAACTTAGTATGCGTGGCGGGGATATTGACAATATCCTGCTACGTAAAGAAACAAAATGGATATATAAACTAAATACCTTAGCACCTCATGGCCTCAATGAAAAATTAGAGTTTGCTTCATTTTTAGCTTAATCCTCTGTGGATATGTGCACATCATCCTGAGTGTAACTACATAGTCTTTGGTAGTATCAAAAATTAAAAATTATGAATGGCGTAATTGCAATACTAAATACAAAAAAACATAGTCTTATTTACGCAATCTGAACATACACACACACTAGTAATATAACAGATTAGATGTATAATATAATCTTCCAATGTATCGAGTGTAAGTATGCAAGTATGAGTGTTTAAACATAAATGTATCCTTGTATATAACCCTTTGCTGTACTGATCTACAAAAAAGCAAAATGTTGCTACAAAGTATTAAAGCCGTTTTGAATGACAGATTTCTCTACCAATGACATTCACTACCAGGGCGGCCAAATTCTTATAAATCAGCACAGCCACTGACGTGACGTCAGCACCCGGAAGAAGCTCCATGCTGCTGTATTGAAAGGAGTGAAACGAGCTTTAAGACTCGTCGGTTTGCAGCACTCTGTCAGAGGACCCTCTGCCTGACTGTGGTCTACCCCTTGTCTCATCTGGATATTTCTGTGTCTCAGGAGCTACAATTCAGGGTAGAGCAACCGCGTGAAAAAGACAGGTACTCTAATGAACTGTTACCTATTTGCACTTTACACATGCCTGTGAAAAAGACGCGGCGAGGGTAAGCTCCCCTTGACTCCTGATGACCTCACGCTACTATGTACATTTAGACACGAAGGGGTAAGACTGTATCCACTTGGTCTGTGCATCTTTAAGGACATGCACTATACTGCGGATTACAATTATATATCACCTATACATGCAAAGTGACGAACATTTGCCTATTTTTGTATACTGGTGCACCAGTCCCCTGCACGGCCCATCTGACATTTTTATGCATCTTCTATATCCTTGTATGTATGTGATTGTATGTTTGGATGTATGCACTTATTTAATGTAACTTTATTAAATTTATTTGTATTTCAAGAATTCGCCCTAGTCTTTTACTCATTATATACAGCTGTGCTCTCTTTTGCCTAGACTTTTAGTTACCTGTATTTTAGGTTTCTACTCTCTTATTTACGTTGTTAGATATTCACTTTTCTAGGATGCACCTGTATCTTTTATTGACTAATTAAGAGTGCTACTCACCCTGTTTTTCTTGTATGTTATATATATCCTAGGTTACACTATTATTTATTATATTTCAGCAGTAACCTCCAAACAATGTGGTTATATTTACATAACAATAATTCTAACTAAAATTTAACATTTAATCCTTAGTTCTGATCAGTTACTTTTATATACACATTGAATACATTTATGTAGAAAATATATTATGAATCAATTATATATGTCTATGCTGTTATAATTTTCTATACAAAACAAACCATAAAATATATTCCTATGAATTAACCTTAGTTCCAAATGAATCACCTATTAAAATATCACAAATGAGAATACCAGAACAATCTATAATTAGCCAGCAACTCTAATTTACTGCAACTATATGGGTCAATAAGTTACAATGTTTATTAATAACAACCAGAGAAATTGTATATTATTAACACAACAGCCAATTTATATGCAATTTCTAAGAGATTTCACAATAAATAAGACTGACTTATAAATATAGTATACAGAGTCTTTTCTAGCCATAAAATTGCACCAATATAATTATTTCTAAACTACACAGGACTATGGAACCCCTACCTGTACTTATAATTTACACTTACACATTACAGCTACAATTTAGTTATAGAATACCTTGGTTAAAATCTATTTAAAATATAAAATAACCATATACACCACTAGCAAACCAGTATGAAAATTCAGCTTTTCTAGATAAATTATTTTCACCATCATATAAGAGAGGATGCACAAGTCTGGAAGTAAATTTTGTCTTACAAAACTCTGTGTATTTCGAAGGCAGCAATTTAAGTCAGTAAGTCAAATTAAGCAGGACCCACCAGCATTGACCAGCATTCTCCTTTTTCTACTTCCTGTGCAGGAGTTCTCCTATATATTTTCATTAAATATACTTATATTTTCCAGTATCAATAAACAATACGTCTATGCAGGACTATTTAATACTACTGAAGATGCACAATTCAAGACCACACATGGCATACTGATTGATTCTATAATAATTAATTATATAGACATATTTATTTGATTCTCATTCCATTTTAACATAAATAGAGCCCACATTTAATACATTTCTATATATCATACGTACCTGTAATAGAATTCTGCAGCAATTTAATCATGACAGATATATGTATGTATATATATATATATATGAGCATTATTATTATTGACTATATATATTCCATTTTATTATGGCACGTCTCAACAATGTTTAAACTATGGACCCATATCTATGACATATTAATAGGATAACTTATTGCATCTGTATTCATTCATATTTGGAATCCCCCAATGTCGTTGCCACCTACCTACATATTAACCCCTAAAACGCTGCACTCCCGCCTCCCAAACATTAGTTAAATATTATTAACCCCTAATCTTCCGGCCCTAACATCGCCGCCACCTACCTACATTTATTAACCCCTAATCTTCTGCCCCCAACATCGCTGCCACTATATTAAATTTATTAACCCCTAAACCTAAGTCTAACCCTAACCCCCCTAACTTAAATATAATTTAAATAAATCTAAATAAAATTCCTATCATTAACTAAATTATTTCTATTTAAAACTAAATACTTACCTATAAAATAAACCCTTAGCTAGCTACAGTATAACTAATAGTTACATTGTAGCTATCTTAGGTTTTATTTTTATTTTAGAGGCAAGTTTGTATTTATTTTAACTAGGTAGAATAGTTATTAAATAGTTATTAACTATTTAATAACTACCTAGCTAAAATAAAGACAAATTGACCTGTAAAATAAAACCTAACCTAAGTTACACTACACCTAACACTACACTATAATTAAATTAATTCCCTAAATTAAATGCAATTAAATACAATTAAATAAAATTAGCTAAAGTACAAAAAACCCCCCACTAAATTAAAAATCCCCCCCAACATTAAAACACACCACCCACACAACCAACCCTACTCTAAAACCCACCCAATACCCCCTTAAAAAAACTAACACTAACCCCTTGAAGATCACCTTACCGGGAAAAGTCTTCATCCAACCAGGCCGAAGTCCTCAATTCGCCACCCACCCACATCGCCAACACCATAAAAAAGTATTAACCACTAAACCTCCAGCCCCCCACATCGCAACTAATAAACTAAGCCTATTAACTCCTAAACCGCCAGCCTCCCACATGGTAACTAATAAACTAAACCTTTTAACACCTACACCGCCAACACCCCACATTGCAAAAAACTAAATTAAACTATTAACCCCTAAACCTAACACCTAAACTATAAATTAACCTAACTATTCTAATAAAATAAACTACCAATTAAAAAACCTAAATTACATGATTAAATAAACCTAACACTACAAAAAACAAAACAAACAAAAAAATTACAAATTTAAATAAACCTAATACTACGAATTTTGCCCTATGTTAAACAGCTCTTTTACCTAAAAAAACCACAAAGTCCCCTGTTTACAAATGGGGTACATTGCATTCCTATTGGCTGATATTTTCAAATTATTTGAAAATGTCAGCCAATAGGGATGCAAGGTACCCCATATTTAAACGGGCACCTTGCATTTAAGCTTCTGTGGACGGCAGTGATTGTATGAAGAGGATCCTCCATGCTGGATGTCTGCGCCACTAGCAAAGATGACCCGTGCCTCCACAGCTCCGCGGATGAAGAAAGAAGATGCCCCCGCGATAGATCAAGATGTCGCTGCTTGGATGAAGACTTCTCGCTGCCTGGATGAAGATGGATGTACGGACTTCAGGAACCGTGAGTAGATTTTCTGGGGTTTGTGTTAGATGTTTTTAAAACATTTTGGGGTGTTTTTTTTTTAAGATTAGGGTTTTGATGGGCAGTAAAAGAGCTGAATGCCGTTTTAAGGGCAGTAAATGAGCTGAATGCCCTTTTAAGGGCAATGCCCTTACAAATGCCCCTTTAGGGGCAATGGGTAGCTTAGGTTTTATTTAGACTTAGGTTTTTTATATTGGGGGATTAGTTGGGTTGGGGTTTTAATGTTGGGGGACTTTGTAATTTATTGGAGGTAAAAGAGCTGTTTAACTTAGGGCAATGCCGTACAAAAGGCCCTTTCAAGGGCTATTGGTGGTTTATTGTTAGGTTGGGGAGTGTTTTTATTTTGGGGGGCTTTTTTCTTTTTCGTTTATTATTTTTTGTAATCTTAGTGTTTTTTATTTTTTGTAATATTAGTTTTCTTTATTTTATTCGTAGTGTTAGGATTATTTAATATTGTAATAATATTCTTTTTTGTAGTGTTAGCATTAATATTGTAAAGTTAGGTTTTTTTACTTTTCGTTTATTTTATTTATTTAAAGTAGTAATGTTAGTTTCATTTGTAGTTTAAACTTACGGCTAGATTTAGAGTTTGGCGTTAGCCGTCAAAACCAGCTTTAGAGTCTCCTAACGCTGGTTTTGGGCTACCGCTGGTATTTAGAGTCAGTCAGGAAAGGGTCTAACGCTCACTTTACAGCCGCAACTTTTCCATACCGCAGATCCCCCTACCCCATTTGCGTATCCTATCTTTTCAATGGGATCTTTCTAACGCCGGTATTTAGAGTCTTGGCTGAAGTGAGCGTTAGAAATCTAATGACAAAACTCCAGCCGCAGAAAAAAGTCAGTAGTTAAGAGCTTTATGGGCTAACGCCGGTTTATAAAGCTATTAACTACTGTGCTCTAAAGTACACTAACACCCATAAACTACCAATGTACCCCTAAACTGAGGTCCCCCCACATCGCCGCCACTCTAATAAAAATTTTTAACCCCTAATCTGCCGACCGCACACCGGCGCAACCTACGTTATCCCTATGTACCCCTAATCTGCTGCCCCTAACACCGCCGACCCCTATATTATATTTATTAACCCCTAATCTGCCGACCGGACCTCACCGCTACTATAATAAATGTATTAACCCCTAAAGCTAAGTCTAACACTAACACCCCCCCAAGTTAAATATAATTTAAATCTAACGAAATAAAATAAATATTATTAAATAAATTATTCCTATTTAAAGCTAAATACTTACCTGTAAAATAAACCCTAATATAGCTACAATATAAATTATAATTATATTGTAGCTATTTTAGG
Organism: Bombina bombina; assembly: GCF_027579735.1. Classification (NCBI taxonomy): domain Eukaryota; kingdom Metazoa; phylum Chordata; class Amphibia; order Anura; family Bombinatoridae; genus Bombina; species Bombina bombina. The sequence goes on along the minus strand of NC_069502.1, from coordinate 91,405,686 downwards.
ATTTATATTTATTTTACAGGCAACTTTGTATTTATTTTAACCAGGTACAATAGCTATTAAATAGTTAAGAACTATTTAATAGCTACCTAGTTAAAATAAGTACAAATTTACCTGTAAAATAAATCCTTACTTAAGTTACAATTAAACCTGACACTACACTATCAATAAATAAATTAAATAAAATGCCTACAAATAAATACAATTAAATAAACTAACTAAAGTACAAAAAATAAAAAAGCTAAGTTACAAAAAATAAAAAAATTAATTACAAACATAATAAAAATATTACAACAATTTTAAGCTAATTACACCTACTCTAAGCCCCCTAATAAAATAACAAAGCCCCCCAAAATAAAAAATGTCCTACCCATCTTTAGCCAATCAGAATTAAGGTAGGGAAAATCTGATTGGCTGATTGAATCAGCCAATCAGATTGAGCTCGCATTCTATTGGCTGTTCCGATCAGCCAATAGAATGCAAGCTCAATCTGATTGGCTGATTGGATCAGCCAATCGTATTGAACTTGAATCTGATTGGCTGATTCCATCAGCCAATCAGATTTTTACTACCTTAATTTCGATTGGCTGATAGAATCCTATCAACCAATAAGAATAAAAGGGACGCCATCTTGGATGACGTCATTTAAAGGAACCTTCATTCGGACTTAGGACGTCGGAAGAAGAGGATGGATCCGCGCCGGAGGTCTTCAAGATGGAGCCGCTTGTCATCGGATGAAGATAGAAGATGCCCCTTGGAAGAAGATGGTTGCCGGTCCGGATCTACTCTTCTGTCCGGATAGGATGAAGACTTTGGAGTCTCTTCTGGACCTCTTCAGCCGCCGCTTGATAGAAGACTTCAGCCGGATGATGGATCTCCAGCCCCCGCTTGGGCTTGGATGAAGACTTCGGAGCCTGGAGCGATCGGTGATACCTGGTATGGTGAAGACAAGGTAGGAAGATCTTCAGGGGCTTAGTGTTAGGTTTATTTAAGGGGGATTTGGGTTAGATTAGGGGTATGTGGGTGGTGGGTTGTAATGTTGGGGGGGGGTATTGTATGTTTTTTTTTACAGTCAAAAGAGCTGAATTCTTTGGGGCATGCCCCGCAAAAGGCCCTTTTAAGGGCTGGTAAGGTAAAAGAGCTTTTCTATTTTAATTTTAGAATAGGGTATGGCATTTTTTTTTATTTTGGGGGGCTTTGTTATTTTATTAGGGGGCTTAGAGTAGGTGTAATTAGCTTAAAATTGTTGTAATATTTTTATTATGTTTGTAATTAATTTTTTTATTTTTTGTAACTTAGCTTTTTTTATTTTTTGTACTTTAGTTAGTTTATTTAATTGTATTTATTTGTAGGTATTGTATTTAATTAATTTATTGATAGTGTAGTGTTAGATTTAATTGTAGATAATTGTAGGTATTTTATTTAATTAATTTATTGATAGTGTAGTGTTAGGTTTAATTGTAACTTAGGTTAGGATTTATTTTACAGGTAATTTTGTAATTATTTTATCTAGGTAGCTATTAAATAGTTCTTAACTATTTAATAGCTATTGTACCTGGTTAAAATAAATACAAAGTTGCCTGTAAAATAAATATTAATTATAAAATAGCTACAATATAATTATAATTTATATTGTAGCTATATTAGGGTTTATTTTACAGGTAAGTATTTAGATTTAAATAGGAATAATTTATTTCATAAGAGTTAATTTATTTCGTTAGATTTAAATTATATTTAATTTAGGGGGGTGTAAGTGTTAGGGTTAGACTTAGCTTTAGGGGTTAATAAATTTATTAGAGTAGCGGCGAGGTCCGGTCGGCAGATTAGGGGTTAATACTTGAAGTTATGTGTCAGCAATGTTAGGGAGGGCAGATTAGGAGTTCATACTATTTATTATAGGGTTAGTGAGGCGGATTAGGGGTTAATACATTTATTATAGTAGCGGTGAGGTCCGGTCGGCAGATTAGGGGTTAATTATTGTAGGTAGCTGGCGGCGACATTGTGGGGGGCAGATTAGCAGTTAATAAATATAATATAGGGGTCGGCGGTGTTAGGGGCAGCAGATTAGGGGTACATAGGCATAATGTAGGTTGCGGCGGTGTACGGAGCGGCAGATTAGGGGTTAAAAAAATATGCAGGGGTCAGCGATAGTGGGGACGGCAGATTAGGGGTTAATAAGTGTAAGGTTAGGGGTGTTTAGACTCGGGGTGCATGTTAGGGTGTTAGGTGCAGACATAGGAAGTGTTTCTCCATAGGAAACAATGGGGCTGCGTTAGGAGCTGAACGCTGCTTTTTTGCAGGTGTTAGTTTTTTTTACAGCTCAAACAGCCCCATTGTTTTCTATGGGGTAATCGTGCACGAGCACGTTTTTGAAGCTGGCCGCGTCCGTAAGCACCGCTGGTATTGAGAGTTGCAGAGGCGGTAAATTATGCTCTACGCTCGCTTTTTGGAGCCTAACGCAGCCATTCTGTGAACTCTAAATACCAGCGGTATTTAAAAGGTGCGGGGGAAAAAAAGCCAGCGTTAGCTACGCAGGTCGTTACCGACAAACTCTAAATCTAGCCGTTAGTTTTTTATTTCACGGGTAAGTTTTTATTTAATTATTTAAAGATAGTTATATTGTAAGTTTAATTTAAAGTTATGGGGTGTTAGGTTTAGGGGTTAATATTTTAATTTAGCGTGTTGTGATGAGGGGGCCAGCGGTTTAAGGGTTAATATGTTTAGTTTAGTCTTTGCGATGTGGGGAGTGGGGATTTAGTTTATTGGTACTAATGGGGGGGGCGGCAGTTTAGGAATTAATCATTTTATTTAGTGTCCACGATGTCGGGGGGGCGGCAGTTTAGGGGAGATAATAGCTTTAATTAGAGTCGGCGATGTCGGGGGGCAGTTTAAGGGTTAATAAATGTATTTAGTGTTGGCGATTTTGGGGTGGTGGTTTAGTGGTTAATAGTTTTAATTAGTGTCAGCGATGTCAGGGGCTGCGGTATAGGGGGTTAATCATTTTATTTAGTGTTTCGTCAATGTCGGGGGCGGCAGATTAGGGTGTTTAGACTAGGGGTTTATGTTAGGGTGTTAGGTTTAAATTTAACTTTATTTTCCCCATAGACATCAAGGGAGTTGTATTACTGCGATTTCCATTCTGCAATCCACATTTTCCCCATTGTTGTCTATGGAGTAAAGCGTGCACGAGCACGTCAAATCAGCCCTTGGCTTTTATGCGGTATGGAGCTTAACGCACCAGAACGCACAGCACAAGGAGGCTTTTCAGTAACTCGTAATGGCAGCGCTATGGAAAGTGTGCTAAAGCAATTTTTTTTGTGTTCTTTAGTCTTTACACACCCTGTTTAGCACAAAACTCGTAATCTAGGTGCAAGAGAGGCATGGGGTATCCCAACGAGAAGTAATGTCTTTAATGGTGTGCAAATGTGGTGTGTAATTGGCAAGCTTATTATAGGACTAGTATACACCTGTTTTTAAATTTTTTGTGTTTCATATTCCATTAACTAGTATTTCAGGCTATCTCAACCGAGCTGAACATTCACAGCTTAAGAAATGCGTTACATATTACGTATTATTACTTATATATAATACTGCTTGGTACTTAGTATGCTTTACATATTGCTTATATTTACTAATATATAATACTGCTTGGTACTTATTATGCTTTACATATTACTTATATTTACTCATATATAATACTGCTTGTTACTTAGTATGCGTTACATATTACTTATTATTACTCATATATAAAACTGCTTGGTAGTTACTATGCTTTACATATTACTTATATTTACTCATATATAATACTCCTTGGTACTTAGTATGCGTTACATAATACTTATTATTACTCATATATAATATTGCTTGTTACTTAGTATGCGTTACAAATTACTTATATTTACTCATATATAATACTCCTTGGTACTTAGTATGCGTTACATAATACATATTATTACTCATATATAATACTGCTTGGTACTTATTATGCTTTACATATTACTTATATTTACTCATATATAATACTGCTTGTTACTTAGTATGCTTTACATATTACTTATATTTACTCATATATAATACTGCTTGTTACTTAGTATGCGTTACTTATTACTTATATTTACTTATAAATAATACTGCTTGTTATTTATATTGCATTACATATTACTTATATTTACTCATATATAATACTGCTTGTTACTTAGTATGCTTTATTTATTACTTATATTTACTCATATATAATACTGCTTGGTACTTAGTATGCATTACATATTACTTATATTTACTCATATATAATACGGCTTGGTACTTACTATGCTTTACATATTACTTATTATTACTCATATATAATACTGCTTGGTACTTAGTATGCGTTACATATTACTTATATTTACTCATATATAATACTGCTTGGTACTTAGTATGCATTACATATAACATATTTACTCATATATAATACTGCTTGGTACTTAGTATGCTTTACATATTACCTATATTTACTCATATATAATACTGCTTGGTACTTAGTATCCGTTACATATTACTTAAATTTACTCATATATAATACTGCTTGGTACTTAGTATGCATTACATATTACTTATATTTACTCATATATACAACTACATGGTAATTAGTATGCTTTACATGTTACTTATATTTACTCATATATAGTACTGCTTGGTACTTAGTATGTGTTACATATTACTTATATTTACTCATATAAAATACTGCTTGGTACTTAGTATGCTTTACATATTAACTATATTTACTTATATATAATACTGCTTGGTGCTTAGTATGCTTTACATATTACTTATATTTACACATATATAATACTGCTTGGTACTTAGTATGCGTTACATATTACTTATATTTACTCTAATATAATACTGCTTGGTACTTATTATGCTTTACATTTAAACTTATATATACTCATATATAATACTGCTTGGTACTTTGCATGCATTACATATTACTTATATTTACTAATATATAATACTGCTTGGTACTTAGTATGCGTTACAATTTACTAATATTTACTCATATATAATACTGCTTGGTACTTAGTATTTTTGAAATATTACTTATATTTACTCATATATAATACTTCTTGGTACTTAGAATGCGTTACTAATAACTTATATTTACTCATATATAATACTGCTTGGTACTTAGTATTCGTTACATATTACTTATATTTACTCATATATAATACTGCTTGGTACTTGGTATGCATTACATATTACTTATATTTACTCATATATAATACTGCATGGTACTTGGTATGCGTTACATATTACTTATATTTACTCATATATAATACTGCTTGGTACTTAGTATGCTTTTCATATTACTTATATTTACTCATATATAATACTGCTTGTTTCTTAGTATGTGTTACATATTACTTATATTTACTCAAATATAATAATGCTTGTTACTTAGTATGCATTACATATTACTTATATTTACTCATATATAATACTGCTTGGTACTTAGTATGCTTTACATATTACCTATATTTACTCATATATAATACTGCTTGGTACTTAGTATCCGTTACATATTACTTAAATTTACTCATATATAATACTGCTTGGTACTTAGTATGCATTACATATTACTTATATTTACTCATATATACAACTACATGGTAATTAGTATGCTTTACATGTTACTTATATTTACTCATATATAGTACTGCTTGGTACTTAGTATGTGTTACATATTACTTATATTTACTCATATATAATACTGCTTGGTACTTAGTATGCTTTACATATTAATTATATTTACTCATATATAATACTGCTTGGTACTTAGTATGCGTTAAATATTACTTATATTTACTCTAATATAATACTGCTTGGTACTTATTATGCTTTACATTTAAACTTATATATACTCATATATAATACTGCTTGGTACTTTGTATGCGTTACATATTACTTATATTTACTAATATATAATACTGCTTGGTACTTAGTATGCGTTACAATTTACTAATATTTACTCATATATAATACTGCTTGGTACTTAGTATTTTTTAAATATTACTTAAATTTACTCATATATAATACTTCTTGGTACTTAGTATGCGTTACAAATAACTTATATTTACTCATATATAATACTGCTTGGTACTTAGTATTCGTTACATATTACTTATATTTACTCATATATAATACTGCTTGGTACTTGGTATGCATTACATATTACTTATATTTACTCAGATATATAATACTGCATGGTACTTGGTATGCGTTACATATTACTTATATTTTATCATATATAATACTGCTTGGTACTTAGTATGCTTTACATATTATTTATATTTACTCATATATAATACTGCTTGGTACTTAGTATGCGTTAAATATTACTTATATTTACTCTAATATAATACTGCTTGGTACTTATTATGCTTTACATTTAAACTTATATATACTCATATATAATACTGCTTGGTACTTTATATGCATTACATATTACTTATATTTACTAATATATAATACTGCTTGGTACTTAGTATGCGTTACAATTTACTAATATTTACTCATATATAATACTGCTTGGTACTTAGTATTTTTTAAATATTACTTATATTTACTCATATATAATACTTCTTGGTACTTAGTATGCGTTACAAATAACTTATATTTACTCATATATAATACTGCTTGGTACTTAGTATTCGTTACATATTACTTATATTTACTCATATATAATACTGCTTGGTACATGGTATGCATTACATATTACTTATATTTACTCAGATATATAATACTGCATGGTACTTGGTATGCGTTACATATTACTTATATTTAATCATATATAATACTGCTTGGTACTTAGTATGCTTTACATATTATTTATATTTACTCATATATAATACTGCTTGTTTCTTAGTATGTGTTACATATTACTTATATTTACTCAAATATAATAATGCTTGTTACTTAGTATGCTTTACATATTACTTATATTTACTCATATATAATACTGCTTGTTACTTAGTATGCGTTACAAATGACATATTAACTCATATATAATACTGCTTGGTACTTAGTATGCATTATATATTACTTATATGTACTCATATATAAAACTGCGTGGTACTTAGTATGCTTTACTTATTACTTATATTTACTCATATATAATACTTCTTTGTACTTGGTATGCGTTACAATTTACTTATATTTACTCATATATTATACTGCCTGGTACATAGTATGCATTACAAATTACTTATATTTACTCATATATAATACTGCTTGGTACTTAGTATGCTTTACATATTAATTATATTTACTCATATATAATACTCCTTGGTACTTAGTATGCGTTACAATTTACTTATATTTACTCATATATAATACTGCTTGGTACTTAGTATTTTTTATATATTACTTATATTTACTCATATATAATACTCCTTGGTACTTAGTATGCGTTACATATTACTTATATTTACTTATATATAATACTGCTTGGTACTTAGTATGCTTTACATAAAACTTATATTTACTCATATATAATCCTGCTTGGTACTTATTATGCTTTACATAATACTTATATTTACTCATATATAATACCTCTTGTTACTAGTTAGTATGCTTTATATATTACTTTTATTTACTCATATATAATGCTGCTTGGTACTTAGTATGATTTACATATTACTTATATTTACTCATATACTGTATAATACTGCTTGGTACTTATTTTGCTTTACATATTACTTATATTTACTCATATATAATACTGCTTGGTACTAGTTAGTATGCATTACATTTTACTTATATTTACCCATATATAATACTGCTTGTTACTTAGTATGCTTTACATATTACTTATATTTACTCACATATAATACTGTTTGGTACCTAGTATGCGTTACATATTACTTATATTTACTCACATATAATACTGCTTGGTACTTAGTATGCTTTACATATTACTTATATTTACTCATATATAACACTGCTTGGTACTAGTTAGTATGCTTTATATGTTACTTATATTTACTTATATATAATACTGCTTGGTACTTAGTATACGTTACATATTACTTATATTTACTCATATATAATACTGCTTGGTACTTAGTATGCGTTACATTTTACTTATATTTACTCATATATTATACTGCCTGGTACATAGTATGCGTTACAAATGACTTATATTTACTCATATATAATACTGCTTGGTACTTTGTATGCTTTACATATTACTTATATTTACTCATATATAATACTCCTTGGTACTTAGTATGTGTTACATGTTACTTATATTTACTTATATATAATACTGCTTGTTACTTAGTATGCTTTACATAATACTTATATTTACTCATATATAATACTGCTTGTTACTAGTTAGTATGCTTTATATATTACTTTTATTTACTCATATATAATGCTGCTTGGTACTTAGTATGCTTTACATATTAATTATATTTACTCATATATAATACTGCTTGGTACTTATTTTGCTTTACATATTACTTATATTTACTCATATATAATATTGCTTGGTACTAGTTAGTATGCTTTACATTTTACTTATATTTACTCATATATAATACTGCTTGTTACTTAGTATGCTTTACATATTACTTATATTTACTCACATATAATACTGTTTGGTATTTAGTATGCGTTACATATTACTTATATTTACTCACATATAATACTGCTTGGTACTTAGTATGCTTTACATATTACTTATATTTACTCATATATAATGCTGCTTGGTACTTATGCTTTACATATTACTTATATTTACTCATATATAATACTGCTTGGTACTAGTTAGTATGCTTTATATATTACTTATATTTACTTATATATAATACTGCTTGGTACTTAGTATACGTTACATATTACTTATATTTACTCATATATAATACTGCTTGGTACTTAGTATGCTTTACATATTGCTTATATTTAGTCATAAATAATACTGCTTGGTACTTAGTATGCATTACATATTACTTATAATTACTCATATATAATACTGCTTTGTACTTATTATGCTTTGCATATTACCTGTACTTATATTTACTCATATATAATACAGCTTGGTACTAGTTAGTATGCTTTACACATGAATTATATTTATACATATTTAATACTGCTTGGTACTTATTATGCTTTACAAATTACTTATTTCTCTTGTAAGGTGTATCCAGTCCACGGATTCATCCCTTACTTGTTGGATATTCTCCTTCCCAACAGGAAGCTGCAAGAGGATCACCCACAGCAGAGCTGTCTATATAGCTCCTCCCCTAACTGCCACCTCCAGTCATTCTCTTGCAGCTCTCGACAAGGGAAGTAGCTAGAGAGATGTGGTGAATTAGTGTAGTTTATCTTCAATCAAAAGTTTGTTATTTTTTAACGGTGCCGGCGTTGTACTGTTTTTTTTACCTCAGGAAGAAATTAGAAGAAGAATTTGCCTGAGGTTTTTGATGATCTTAGCAGGTTGTAACTAAGGTTCTCACACATGACTGAAGAGTATGGGAGAAACTTCAGCTGGGAGAACGGCCTGCAGAATTAACTGCCCTGAGGTATGTTCAGTATATTATTTTCTAGAGGATGATAAGAACTAGAAAATGCTGACAGTGCCTGATATAGTTAAGGTAAGCCTGATTGCAGTGATTTAATAAACGACTGGCATCATGCTTGGGGCCTAGTTTCCACATGGCTGTTATTTTACTCCTAGGAATAGTTTTTTAAGGCCCTCTGACTTTGAGTGCATGGTGAGAGGGGCCTATTTTCACGCTCTTTTTTTGCACAGTTGTTTTTACATTCTGAGACATCCAGCTTCTCTGAAGGAGTCCCCTGACATATTGGATCTCTGTAAAGGGTTTTTGTGCCTACAAAAGTCATTTTATGGGAAGGTAGGAGCCACAGTAGAGCTGTGGCAGTTTGCTTGTGACTGTTATAACATTTTTTACCGTTTTTTTTGCTTCGTTTTTGAACCTGAGGGGTTAATCATCCATTTGCAAGTGGGTGCAATGCTATTTTAGTCTATTATATACACTGTAAAAATTTCATAGAGTTAACTGCTTTTTTCACTGTTTTGCAGTTTTTGTTTTTGTTTTTTTCCCTTAAAGGCACAGTACCGTTTTTTATATTCTGCTTTTTCACATTAATTAAAGTGTTTTCAAAGCTTGCTGGTCTCATTACTAGTCTGTTAAACATGTCTGACATAGAGGAAACTCCTTGTTCATTATGTTTGGAAGCCATTGTGGAACCCCCTCTTAGAATGTGTACCAAATGCACTGATCTTACTACAGGGAGTGCAGAATTATTAGGCAAATGAGTATTTTGACCACATCATCCTCTTTATGCATGTTGTCTTACTCCAAGCTGTATAGGCTCGAAAGCCTACTACCAATGAAGCATATTAGGTGATGTGCATCTCTGTAATGAGAAGGGATGTGGTCTAATGACATCAACACCCTATATCAGGTGTGCATAATTATTAGGCAACTTCTTTTCCTTTGGCAAAATGGGTCAAAAGAAGGACTTGACAGGCTCAAAAAGGTCAAAAATAGTGAGATATCTTGCAGAGGGATGCAGCACTCTTAAAATTACAAAGCTTCTGAAGCGTGATCATCGAACAATCAAGCGTTTCATTCAAAATAGTCAACAGGATCGCAAGAAGCGTGTGGAAAAACCAAGGCGCAAAATAACTGCCCATGAACTGAGAAAAGTCAAGCATGCAGCTGCCAAGATGCCACTTGCCACCAGTTTGGCCATATTTCAGAGCTGCAACATCACTGGAGTGCCCAAAAGCACAAGGTGTGCAATACTCAGAGACATGGCCAAGGTAAGAAAGGCTGAAAGATGACCACCACTGAACAAGACACACAAGCTGAAACGTCAAGACTGGGCCAAGAAATATCTCAAGACTGATTTTTCTAAGGTTTTATGGACTGATGAAATGAGAGTGAGTCTTGATGGGCCAGATGGATGGGCCCGTGGCTGGATTGGTAAAGGGCAGAGAGCTCCAGTCCGACTCAGACGCCAGCAAGGTGGAGGTGGAGTACTGGTTTGGGCTGGTATCATCAAAGATGAGCTTGTGGGGCCTTTTCGGGTTGAGGATGGAGTCAAGCTCAACTCCCAGTCCTACTGCCAGTTTCTGGAAGACACCTTCTTCAAGCAGTGGTACAGGAAGAAGTCTGCATCCTTCAAGAAAAACATGATTTTCATGCAGGACAATGCTCCATCACACGCGTCCAAGTACTCCACAGTGTGGCTGGCAAGAAAGGGTATAAAAAAAGAAAATCTAATGACATGGCCTCCTTGTTCACCTGATCTGAACCCCATTGAGAACCTGTGGTCCATCATCAAATGTGAGATTTACAAGGAGGGAAAACAGTACACCTATCTGAACAGTGTCTGGGAGGCTGTGGTTGCTGCTGCATGCAATGTTGATGGTGAACAGATCAAAACACTGACAGAATCCATGGATGGCAGGCTTTTGAGTGTCCTTGCAAAGAAAGGTGGCTATATTGGTCACTGATTTGTTTTTGTTTTGTTTTTGAATGTCAGAAATGTATATTTGTGAATGTTGAGATGTTATATTGGTTTCACTGGTAAAAATAAATAATTGAAATGGGTATATATTTGTTTTTTGTTAAGTTGCCTAATAATTATGCACAGTAATAGTCACCTGCACACACAGATATCCCCCTAAAATAGCTATAACTAAAAACAAACTAAAAACTACTTCCAAAACTATTCAGCTTTGATATTAATGAGTTTTTTGGGTTCATTGAGAACATGGTTGTTGTTCAATAATAAAATTAATCCTCAAAAATACAACTTGCCTAATAATTCTGCACTCCCTGTATAAGTTATAAAGATCATATTTTGGCTTTAAAAGATTTATCACCAGAGGAAATTAACAAGGGGGAAGTTATGCCGACTAACTCTCCCCACGTGTCAGAGCCTTTAACTCCCGCTCAAGGGGCGCCAAGTACATCTAGCGCGCCCATTGCGTATACTTTACAAGACATGGCGGCAGTTATGAATCATACTCTTACAGAAGTATTGTCCAAACTGCCAGGGTTGCAAGGAAAGCGAGACAGCTCTGGGGCTAGAACAAATACAGAGCTCTCTGCTTTAGTAGCTATGTTTGATATACCCTCACAATGTGCAGAAGCCGAAGAAGGAGAGCTTCTATCTGTGGGTGATTTTTCTGACTCAGGGAAGACACTTCAACCTGATTCTTATATGTCTACATTTAAATTTAAGCTTAAACACCTCTGCATGTTGCTCAGGGAGGTTTTAGCAACTCTGGATGACTGTGACGCCATTGTAGTCCCACAGAAATTGTGTAAATTGGATAAATACTACGCAGTGCCTGTTTACACTGATGTTTTTCCAATACCTAAGAGGTTTTCAGAAATTATTACTAAGGAATTGGATAGACCAGGTGTACCGTTCTCTCCCCCTCCTGTTTTTAAAAAGATGTTTCCCATAGATGCCGCTACATGGGACTTGTGGCAAATGGTCCCTAAGGTGGAGGGAGCAGTCTCTACTATAGCGAAGCGTACAACTATCCCTGTTGAGGACAGTTGTGCTTTTCTAGATCCAATGGACAAAAAATTTAAATTTTTATTCAACAAGGTTTTATTCTCCAGTCCCTTGCATGCATTGCCCCTGTCACTGCTGTTGCGGCCTTCTGGTTTGAGTCTCTAGAAGAGGCTCTACAGGAAGAAACCCCATTGGATGATATCCTTGACAAGCTTAAAGCTCTTAAGCTAGCCAATTCATTTGTTTCTGATACCGTTGTTCATTTAACCAAACTAACGGCTAAGAACTCAGGTTTTGCTATTCAGGCGCGTAGGGCGCTATGGCTTAAATCCTGGTCAGCTGACGTTACTTCAAAGTCTAAGCTTCTCAACATTCCCTTCAAGGGGCAGACCCTATTCGGGCCTGGACTGAAGGAGATAATTTCTGATATTACTGAAGGAAAAGGTCACGCCCTTCCTCAGGATAGGTCCAACAAATTAAGGACCAAACAGTCTAATTTTCGTGCCTTTCGAAACTTCAAGAGTGGCACAGCTTCAACTTCCTCTAATACAAAACAAGAGGGAAATTTTGCCCAGTCCAAGCCGGTCTGGAGACCTAACCAGGCTTGGAACAAAGGAAAGCAGGCCAAAAAAACCTGCTGCTGCCTCTAAGACAGCATGAAAGATCAGCCCCCGATCCGGTAACAGATCTAGTAGGGGGCAGACTTTCTCTTTTCACCCAGGCTTGGGCAAGAGATGTCCAGGATCCCTGGGCGTTGGAAATCGTGTCCCAGGGATATCTTCTGGACTACAAAGCTTCTTCCCCAAAAGGAAGATTTCATCTCTCACAATTATCTGCAAACCAGATAAAGAGAGAGGCATTCTTACATTGTTCAAGACCTCCTAGTTATGGGAGTGATCCACCCAGTTCCAAAGGAGGAACAAGGGCAAGGCTTCTATTCAAATCTGTTTGTGGTTCCCAAGAAAGAGGGAACCTTCAGACCAATCTTAGATCTCAAGATCCTAAACAAATTCCTCAGGGTCCCATCCTTCAAGATGGAGACTATTCGAACCATCCTACCTATGATCCAGGAGGGTCAATATATGACTACCGTGGACTTAAAGGATGCTTATCTGCACATTCCGATACACAGAGATCATCATCGGTTTCTCAGGTTCGCCTTCCTAGACAGGCATTACCAGTTTGTGGCTCTTCCCTTTGGGTTAGCTACGGCACCAAGAATCTTTACGAAGGTTCTGGGGTCACTCCTAGCGGTCCTAAGGCCGCGGGGTATAGCAGTAGCCCCTTACCTAGACGCCATTCTAATACAGGCGTCGAATTTTCAAATCGCCAGGTCCCATACAGACATTGTTCTGGCATTCCTGATGTCGCATGGGTGGAAAGTGAATGAAGAAAAGAATTCTCTATCCCCTCTCACAAGAGTTTCCTTCCTAGGAACTCTGATAGATTCTGTAGAAATGAAGATTTACCTGACAGAGGCCAGGTTGTCAAAAATTCTAAATTCCTGCCGTGTTCTTTATTCTACTTCTCGCCCTTCAGTGGCTCAGTGTATGGAAGTTATCGGCTTAATGGTAGCGGCAATGGACATAGTGCCGTTTGCCCGCCTACATCTCAGACCGCTGCAACTATGCATGCTCAGTCAGTGGAATGGGGATTACACAGATTTGTCCCCTCTACTAAATCTGGATCAAGAGACCAGGGATTCTCTTCTCTGGTGGCTATCTCGGGTCCATCTGTCCAAGGGTATGACCTTCCGCAGGCCAGATTGGACAATAGTAACGACAGATGCTAGCCTTCTGGGCTGGGGTGCAGTCTGGAACTCCCTGAAAGCTCAGGGCTTGTGGACTCAGGAGGAGACACTCCTTCCGATAAACATTCTGGAACTAAGAGTGATATTCAATGCTCTTCAGGCTTGGCCTCAGCTAGCTGCGGTCAGGTTCATCACATTTCAGTCGGACAATATCACGACTGTAGCCTACATCAACCATCAAGAGGGGAACAAGGAGTTCCCTAGCAATGTTGGAGGTTTCAAAAATAATTCTATGGGCAGAGGTTCACTCCTGCCATCTATCAGCTATCCATATCCCAGGAGTAGAGAACTGGCAGGCGGATTTTCTAAGTCAACAGACTTTTCATCCGGGGGAGTGGGAACTCCATCCGGAGGTGTTTGCACAGTTGATTCAACTTTGGGGCAAACCAGAACTGAATCTCATGGTGTCTCGTCAGAACGCCAAGCTTCCTTGTTACGGATCCAGGTCCAGGGATCCCAAGGCAGCGCTGATAGATGCTCTAGCAGCGCCTTGGTCTTTCAACCTGGCTTATGTGTTTCCACCGTTTCCTCTGCTCCTTCGTCTGATTGTGAAGATCAAGCAGGAGAGAGCTTCAGTGATTTTGATAGCACCTGCGTGGCCACGCAGGACTTGGTATGCAGATCTGGTGGACATGTCATCCCTTCCACCATGGACTCTACCGCTGAGGCAGGACCTTCTACTTCAGGGTCCTTTCAACCATCCAAATCTAATTTCTCAGCGTTTGACTGCTTGGAGATTGAACGCTTGATTTTATCAAAACGTGGTTTCTCCGAGTCGGTCATTGATACCTTAATTCAGGCTCGAAAGCCTGTCACCAGGAAAATCTATCATAAGATATGGTGTAAATATCTTCATTGGTGTGAATCCAAGGGTTACTCATGGAGTAAAGTCAGGATTCCCAGGATATTATCTTTTCTCCAAAAAGGATTGGAGAAGGGATTGTCAGCTAGTTCCTTAAAGGGACAGATTTCTGCTCTGTCTATTCTTTTGCACAAGCTTCTGGCGGATGTTCCAGATGTTCAGGCGTTTTGTCAGGCTTTAGTTAGAATCAAGCCTGTGTTTAAACCTGTTGCTCCGCCTTGGAGTTTAAATTTAGTTCTTAAAGTTCTTCAAGGGGTTCCGTTTAAACCTCTGCATTCCATAGATATCAAGCTTTTATCTTGGAAAGTTCTGTTTCTGGTAGCTATCTCTTCGGCTCGAAGAGTTTCAGAGTTATCTGCCTTGCAGTGTGAATTCCCCTTATCTGATCTTCCATGCAGATAAGGCAGTTTTGCGTACCAAACCTGGGTTTCTTCCTAAGGTGGTATCTAATAAGAATATCAATCAGGAGATTGTTGTTCCGTCACTGTGTCCTAATCCTTCTTCAAGGAAAGAACGTCTTTTACACAATCTTGACGTGGTTCGTGCTTTAAAGTTTTATTTACAAGCTGCTAAAGATTTTCGTCAAACATCTGCATTGTTTGTTGTCTACTCTGGACAGAGGAAAGGCCAAAAGGCTTCAGCAACTTCTCTTTCTTTTTGGTTAAGAAGTATAATCTGCTTAGCTTATGAGACTGCTGGCCAGCAGCCTCCTGAAAGAATTACAGCTCATTCCACTAGAGTGGTGGCTTCACATGGGCTTTTAAAAATGAGGCTTCTGTTGAACAGATTTGTAAGGCGGCGACTTGGTCTTCGCTTCATACTTTTTCTAAATTCTACAAATTTGAAACTTTCGCTTCTTCGGAGGCTATTTTTGGGAGAATGGTCTTACAGGCAGTGGTGCCTTCCTTTTAAGCGCCTGCCTTGTCCCTCCCTTCATCCGTGTCCTATAGCTTTGGTATTGGTATCCCACAAGTAATGGATGAATCCGTGGACTGGATACACCTTACAAGAGAAAACAAAATTTATGCTTACCTGATAAATTTATTTCTCTTGTGGTATATCCAGTCCATGGCCGTCCTGTCATTTTAAGGCAGGTGTTTTTTATTTTTAAACTACAGTCACCACTGCACCCTATAGTTTCTCCTTTCTCTTGCTTGTCTTCGGTCGAATGACTGGAGGTGGCAGTTAGGGAAGGAGCTATATAGACAGCTCTGCTGTGGGTGATCCTCTTGCAGCTTCCTGTTGGGAAGGAGAATATCCCACAAGTAATGGATGAATCCATGGACTGGATACACCACAAGAGAAATAAATTTATCAGGTAAGCATACATTTTGTTATTTACTCATATATAATATTGCTTGGTACTTAGTATGCGTTACATATTACTTATATTTACTTATATATAATACTGCTACTTAGTATGCTTTACATATTACTTATATTTACTCATATATAATATTGCTTGGTACTTAGTATGCGTTACATTTACTTATATTTACTCATATATAATATTGCTTGGTACTTAGTATGCGTTACATATTACTTATATTTACTCATATATAATACTGCTTGGTACTTAGTATGCATTACATATTACTTATATTTACTCATATATAATACTGCTTGCTACTTAGTATGTGTAACATATTACTTATATTTACTCATATATAATACTGCTTGTTACTTAGTATGCATTACAAATCACTTATATTTACTCATTTATAATACAGCTTGGTACTTAGTATGCGTTACA
Organism: Bombina bombina; assembly: GCF_027579735.1. Lineage (NCBI taxonomy): Eukaryota > Metazoa > Chordata > Amphibia > Anura > Bombinatoridae > Bombina > Bombina bombina. The sequence continues at coordinate 91,388,721 of NC_069502.1, read as the reverse complement.
TATAACTTATATTTACTCATCTATAAAACTGCTTGGTACTTAGTATGCCTTACATATTACTTATATTTACGGATATATAATACTGCTTGGTACTTAGTATGCATTACATATTACTTATATTTACTCATGTATAATACTGCTTGGTACTTAGTATGCATTACATATTACTTATATTTATTCATATATAATACTGCTTGGTACTTAGTATGCGTTACAATTTACTTATATCTACTCAATCTAATGCTGCTTGGTACATAGTATGCGTTACACATTACTTATATTTACTCATATTTAATACTGCTTGGTACTTAGTATGCGTTACATAATACTTATATTTACTCATATATAATACTGCTTGGTACTTAGTATACGTTGCATATTACTTATATTTACTCATATATAATACTGCTTGGTACTTAGTATGCTTTACATATTGCTTATATTTACTCATATATAATACTGCTTGGTACTTAGTATGCTTTACATGTTAATTATATTTACTCAAATATAATACTGCTTGGTACTTAGTATGCGTTACATATTACTTATATTTACTCATATATAATACTGCTTGTTACTTAGTATGCGTTACAAATTACTTATATTTACTCATATATAATACTGCTTGGTACATATAGTATACGTTACATATTACTTATATTTACTCATATATAAAACTGCTTGGTACTTAGTATGTGTTACATATTACTTATATTTACTCATATATAATACTGCTTGGTACTTAGTATGCATTACATATTACTTATATTTACTCATATATAATACTGCTTGGTACTTAGCATGCGTTACAATTTACTTATATTTAGTCATATATAATACTGCTTGGTACTTATGCGTTACATATTACTTATATTTACTCATATATAATACTGCTTGTTACTTAGTATGCGTTACAAATTACTTATATTTACTCATATATAATAATGCTTGGTACATAGTATACGTTACATATTACTTATATTTACTCATATATAAAACTGCTTGGTACTTACTATGCGTTACATATTACTTATATTTACTCATATATAATACTGCTTGGTACTTAGCATGCGTTAAAATTTACTTATATGTACTCATATATAATACTGCTTGGTACATAGTATGCGTTACATATTACTTATATTTACTCATATATAAAACTGCTTGGTACATAGTATGCGTTACAAATTACTTATATTTACTCATATATAATACTGCTTGGTACATAGTATGCGTTACATATTACTTATATTTGCTCATATATAAAATTGCTTGGTACTTAGTATGGGTTACATATTACTTATATTTACTCATATATAATACTGCTTGGTACTTAAGGCTCGATTCATCAAGCCTCTATGGCAGCAAGTTCTCTCAAGAACTTGCTCGCCGTGATTTATCAAGCAGCGGTCACCAGACCGCAGCTTCCCTAACATCTACGCCACCTCTATTGTGGCGAAATTCAATCTCCTCGGTCGAGTCCGACCGAGGCGATTGACAGCTCCTGCCCGCGCGTGATTGGCTGTGCGCGGGCAGGGGGCGGGATTGCATGCGAGCGCAAAATTGCGCTCGTGTGCAATGTTAATTACCTGTGGGTAATTTCTCCCCGCCACAGGCGAGCTGAGGCGTACAGGGGCGCGTATACGCGCCCCTGTACACCTCAGCGTTGATAAATCTAGCCCTTAGTATGCTTTACAATTTACTTATATTTACTCATATATAATACTGCTTGGTACTTATTATGCTTTACATATTACTGATATTTACTCATATATAATACTGCTTGGAACTAGTTAGTATGCTTTATATATTACTTATATTTACTCATATATAATACTGCTTATTACTTAGTATGCTTTGCATATTACTTATATTTACTCATATATAATACTGCTTGGTACTTAGTATGCTTTACATATTACTTATATTTACTCATATATAATACTGCATGGTATTTAGTATGCTTTACTTATATCTTATATTTACTCATATATAATACTGCTTGGTACTAGTTAGTATGCTTTACATATTACTTATATTTACTCATATATACTACTTCTTGGTACTTAGTGTGCGTTACATTTTACTTATATTTACTCATATATAATACTGCTTTATACTTAGAATGAGTTACATATTACTTATATATAATACTGCTTGGTACTTAGAATGCGTTACATATTACTTATATTTACTCATATATAATACTGCTTGGTACTTATTATGCTTTAGATGTTACTGATATTTACTCATATTTAATATTGCTTGGTACTTAGTATGCATTACAAATTACTTATACTTACTCATATTTAATACTGCTTGGTACTTAGTATGCGTTACAAATTATTTATATTTACTCATATATAATACTGCTTGGTACTAGTGATGTCGCGAACAGTTCACCAGAGAACAGTTCCCGGCGAACATAGCTTGTTCGCGTTCGCCGTGGCAGGTGAACATATGTGATGTTCGATCCGCCCCCTATTCGTCATCATATCTGGTGTAACAGTAGTGTAATTTTTTTAAAAAAAACTTTTACATCAGTCTGCTAGTATAATCTAATAGCAGTTGCCTCTCTGCCTGCCACTGCCAGCCTGTGTGTCAGGCTCACAGCATATACTGTGCCTACTTGCTCAGTGCCACCACACATATCTGGTGTAACATTAGTGTAAATTTAAAAAAAAAAAAACTTTTACATCAGTCTGCTAGTGTAATCTAATTTCAGTTGCCAGCAGGCCAGCCTGCCACTGCCAGCCTGTGTGTCAGGCTCACAGCATATACTGTGCCTACATGCTCAGTGCCACCACCAGTCATATCTGGTGTAACAGTAGTGTAATTTTTTTTTAAAAAAAACTTTTACATCAGTCTGCTAGTGTAATCTAATAGCAGTTGCCTGCCTGCCACTGCCAGCCTGTGTGTCCGGCTCACAGCATATACTGTGCCTACTTGCTCAGTGCCACCACTCATATCTGGTGTAACATTAGTGTAAGTTTTAAAAAAAAAATTCTTACAGTCTGCTAGTGTAATCTAATTTCAGATGCCAGGCCAGCCTGCCACTGCAAGCCTGTGTGTCAGGCTCACAGCATATACTGTGCCTACTTGCTCAGTGCCACCACCAGTCATATCTGGTGTAACATTGGTGTAAATTTAAAAAAAAACAAAAAATGTTTACATCAGTCTGCTAGTGTAATCTAATAGCAGTTGCCTGCCTGCCACTGCCAGCCTGTGTGTCAGGCTCACAGCATATACTGTGCCTACTTGCTCAGTGCCACCACCAGTCATATCTGGTGTAACATTGGTGTAAATTTAAAAAAAAAAAAAAAAAAACGTTTACATCAGTCTGCTAGTGTAATCTAATAGCAGTTGCCTGCCTGCCACTGCCAGCCTGTGTGTCCGGCTCACAGCATATACTGTGCCTACTTGCTCAGTGCCACCACTCATATCTGGTGTAACATTAGTGTAAGTTTTAAAAAAAAAATTCTTACAGTCTGCTAGTGTAATCTAATTTCAGATGCCAGGCCAGCCTGCCACTGCAAGCCTGTGTGTCAGGCTCACAGCATATACTGTGCCTACTTGCTCAGTGCCACCACCAGTCATATCTGGTGTAACATTGGTGTAAATTTAAAAAAAACAAAAAATGTTTACATCAGTCTGCTAGTGTAATCTAATAGCAGTTGCCTGCCTGCCACTGCCAGCCTGTGTGTCAGGCTCACAGCATATACTGTGCCTACTTGCTCAGTGCCACCACCAGTCATATCTGGTGTAACATTGGTGTAAATTTAAAAAAAAAAAAAAACGTTTACATCAGTCTGCTAGTGTAATCTAATAGCAGTTGCCTGCCTGCCACTGCCAGCCTGTGTGTCAGGCTCACAGCATATACTGTGCCTACTTGCTCAGTGCCACCACACATATCTGGTGTAACATTAGTGTAAATTAAAAAAAAAAAACTTTTACATCAGTCTGCTAGTGTAATCTAATTTCAGTTGCCAGGCCAGCCTGCCACTGCCAGCCTGTGTGTCAGGCTCACAGCATATACTGTGCCTACTTGCTCAGTGCCACCACTCATATCTGGTGTAACATTAGTGTAAATTTTTTTTAAAAAAACTTTTACATCAGTCTGCTAGTGTAATCTAATTTCAGTTTCCAGGCCAGCCTGCCACTGCCAGCCTGTGTGTCAGGCTCACAGCATATACTGTGCCTTCTTTCTCAGTGCCACCACCAGTCATATCTGGTGTAACAGTACTGTAAAAAAATTTTAAAAAACTTTTACATCAGTCTGGTCAGGACCAACCAAGCATCTTTTTCCATCTCCCGGTTTCTAAAATCCATGCCATATACACGTTCCCTGACGCCACAACTGCCTCTGGGAACCTTACCATGGGTCCCAGACCGCACGTCTTGTAATTCTCTGTCTGGGAAATTATATATCTATCAAATCTATCTATTTATCTATCAAATCTATCTAACTATCAATCGTATCTATCAAATGTATATTGCATCTATTGATCTATGTAATTCGTATCTATCAAATGTATATTGCATCTATTGATCTATGTAATTCGTATCTATCAAATGTATATTGCATCTATTGATCTATGTAATTTGTATCTATCAAATGTATATTGCATCTATTGATCTATGTAATCTATGTATCTATCTATCAAATCTATCTATCTCGTGGCCGGACTGTTTTGTGACAGCCACTTGTGTTTCGGCCAAATTTGAAGTAGGAGGACCGACCAAGCATCTTTTTCCATCTCCCGGTTCCTAAAATCCTTGCCATATACACGGCCCCTGGTGCCGCAACTGCCTCTGGGAACCTTACCATGGGTCCCAGACCGCACGTCTTGTAATTCTCTGTCTGGAAAATTATATATCTATCAAATCTATCTATTTATCTATCAAATCTATCTAACTATCAATTGTATCTATCAAATGTATATTGCATCTATTGATCTATGTAATCAATGTATCTATCTATCAAATCTATCTATCTCGTGGTTGTGCAAATGGACTGTTTGCGGTTGTTTGCGGTGCGTTACACGGGGAGTTTGGTCTGTCACTGTGATGCGGGCGTAACCCTTACACTACCTGATCGATACAACATCATACCTGATGTTTTAAAGCACGTTATTCCAAACAATTTAGGAATGTTAGGTGATTTATGCCCTTTATGGCTTAAAACCAGACTCTGCATCAACTATGTAATTTTCCGTGGGAGTTTTGCCATGGATCCCCCTCCGGCATGCCACAGTCCAGGTGTTAGTCCCCTTGAAACAACTTCTCCATCACTATTGTGGCCAGAAAGTGTCACTGTTGGTTTTAAAGTTCGCCTGCCTATTGAAGTCAATGGCGGTTCGCCCGGTTCGCCGGTTTGCGAACAGTTGCGGAAGTTCGAGTCCGCCGTACGCGAACCTAAATTTTTAGGTTCACGACATCACTACTTGGTACTTAGTATGCGTTACAAATTACTTATATTTACTCATATATAATACTACTGGTACATAGTATGCATTACAAATTACTTATATTTACTCATATATAATACTGCTTGGTACATAGTAAGTGTTACAAATTACTTATATTTACTCATATATAATACTGCTTGGTACTTAGTATGCTTTACATATTGCTTATATTTACACATATATAATACTGCTTGGTACTTAGTATGCTTTACATGTTACTTATATTTACTCATATGTAATACTGCTTGGTACTTAGTATGCGTTACATATTACTTATATTTACTCATATATAATACTGCTTGTTACTTAGTATGCGTTACAAATTACTTATATTTACTCATATATAATACTGCTTGGTACATATAGTATATGTAATATATTACTTATATTTACTCATATATAAAACTGCTTGGTACTTAGTATGCATTACATATTACATATATTTACTCATATATAATACTGCTTGGTACTTAGCATGAGTTACAATTTACTTATATTTAGTCATATATAATACTGCTTGGTACTTATGTGTTACATATTATTTATATTTACTCATATATAATACTGCTTGGTACATAGTATATGTTACAAATTACTTATATTTACTCATATATAATACTGCTTGGTACATAGTATCTGTTAAATATTACTTATATTTACTCATATATAATACTGCTTGGTACTTAGCATGTGTTACAATTTACTTATATGTACTCATATATAATACTGCTTGGTATTTATTATGCTTTACATATTACTTATGTTTACTCATATATAATACTGCTTGGCACATAGTATGCGTTACAAATTACTTATATTTACTCATATATAATACTGCTTGGTACATAGTATGCGTTACATATTACTTATATTTACTCATATATAATACTGCTTGGTACTTAGCATGCGTTACAATTTACTTATATTTAGTCATATATAATACTGCTTGGTACTTATGCGTTACATATTACTTATATTTACTCATATATAATACTGCTTGTTACTTAGTATGCGTTACAAATTACTTATATTTACTCATATATAATAATGCTTGGTACATAGTATACGTTACATATTACTTATATTTACTCATATATAAAACTGCTTGGTACTTACTATGCGTTACATATTACTTATATTTACTCATATATAATACTGCTTGGTACTTAGCATGCGTTAAAATTTACTTATATGTACTCATATATAATACTGCTTGGTACATAGTATGCGTTACATATTACTTATATTTACTCATATATAAAACTGCTTGGTACATAGTATGCGTTACAAATTACTTATATTTACTCATATATAATACTGCTTGGTACATAGTATGCGTTACATATTACTTATATTTGCTCATATATAAAACTAGTTGGTACTTAGTATGCGTTACATATTACTTATATTTACTCATATATAATACTGCTTGGTACTTAAGGCTCGATTCATCAAGCCTCTATGGCAGCAAGTTCTCTCAAGAACTTGCTCGCCGTGATTTATCAAGCAGCGGTCACCAGACCGCAGCTTCCCTAACATCTACGCCACCTCTATTGTGGCGAAATTCAATCTCCTCGGTCGAGTCCGACCGAGGCGATTGACAGCTCCTGCCCGCGCGTGATTGGCTGTGCGCGGGCAGGGGGCGGGATTGCATGCGAGCGCAAAATTGCGCTCGTGTGCAATGTTAATTACCTGTGGGTAATTTCTCCCCGCCACAGGCGAGCTGAGGCGTACAGGGGCGCGTATACGCGCCCCTGTACACCTCAGCGTTGATAAATCTAGCCCTTAGTATGCTTTACAATTTACTTATATTTACTCATATATAATACTGCTTGGTACTTATTATGCTTTACATATTACTGATATTTACTCATATATAATACTGCTTGGAACTAGTTAGTATGCTTTATATATTACTTATATTTACTCATATATAATACTGCTTATTACTTAGTATGCTTTGCATATTACTTATATTTACTCATATATAATACTGCTTGGTACTTAGTATGCTTTACATATTACTTATATTTACTCATATATAATACTGCATGGTATTTAGTATGCTTTACTTATATCTTATATTTACTCATATATAATACTGCTTGGTACTAGTTAGTATGCTTTACATATTACTTATATTTACTCATATATACTACTTCTTGGTACTTAGTGTGCGTTACATTTTACTTATATTTACTCATATATAATACTGCTTTATACTTAGAATGAGTTACATATTACTTATATATAATACTGCTTGGTACTTAGAATGCGTTACATATTACTTATATTTACTCATATATAATACTGCTTGGTACTTATTATGCTTTAGATGTTACTGATATTTACTCATATTTAATATTGCTTGGTACTTAGTATGCATTACAAATTACTTATACTTACTCATATTTAATACTGCTTGGTACTTAGTATGCGTTACAAATTATTTATATTTACTCATATATAATACTGCTTGGTACTAGTGATGTCGCGAACAGTTCACCAGAGAACAGTTCCCGGCGAACATAGCTTGTTCGCGTTCGCCGTGGCAGGTGAACATATGTGATGTTCGATCCGCCCCCTATTCGTCATCATATCTGGTGTAACAGTAGTGTAATTTTTTTAAAAAAAACTTTTACATCAGTCTGCTAGTATAATCTAATAGCAGTTGCCTCTCTGCCTGCCACTGCCAGCCTGTGTGTCAGGCTCACAGCATATACTGTGCCTACTTGCTCAGTGCCACCACACATATCTGGTGTAACATTAGTGTAAATTTAAAAAAAAAAAAACTTTTACATCAGTCTGCTAGTGTAATCTAATTTCAGTTGCCAGCAGGCCAGCCTGCCACTGCCAGCCTGTGTGTCAGGCTCACAGCATATACTGTGCCTACATGCTCAGTGCCACCACCAGTCATATCTGGTGTAACAGTAGTGTAATTTTTTTTTAAAAAAAACTTTTACATCAGTCTGCTAGTGTAATCTAATAGCAGTTGCCTGCCTGCCACTGCCAGCCTGTGTGTCCGGCTCACAGCATATACTGTGCCTACTTGCTCAGTGCCACCACTCATATCTGGTGTAACATTAGTGTAAGTTTTAAAAAAAAAATTCTTACAGTCTGCTAGTGTAATCTAATTTCAGATGCCAGGCCAGCCTGCCACTGCAAGCCTGTGTGTCAGGCTCACAGCATATACTGTGCCTACTTGCTCAGTGCCACCACCAGTCATATCTGGTGTAACATTGGTGTAAATTTAAAAAAAAACAAAAAATGTTTACATCAGTCTGCTAGTGTAATCTAATAGCAGTTGCCTGCCTGCCACTGCCAGCCTGTGTGTCAGGCTCACAGCATATACTGTGCCTACTTGCTCAGTGCCACCACCAGTCATATCTGGTGTAACATTGGTGTAAATTTAAAAAAAAAAAAAAAACGTTTACATCAGTCTGCTAGTGTAATCTAATAGCAGTTGCCTGCCTGCCACTGCCAGCCTGTGTGTCCGGCTCACAGCATATACTGTGCCTACTTGCTCAGTGCCACCACTCATATCTGGTGTAACATTAGTGTAAGTTTTAAAAAAAAAATTCTTACAGTCTGCTAGTGTAATCTAATTTCAGATGCCAGGCCAGCCTGCCACTGCAAGCCTGTGTGTCAGGCTCACAGCATATACTGTGCCTACTTGCTCAGTGCCACCACCAGTCATATCTGGTGTAACATTGGTGTAAATTTAAAAAAAACAAAAAATGTTTACATCAGTCTGCTAGTGTAATCTAATAGCAGTTGCCTGCCTGCCACTGCCAGCCTGTGTGTCAGGCTCACAGCATATACTGTGCCTACTTGCTCAGTGCCACCACCAGTCATATCTGGTGTAACATTGGTGTAAATTTAAAAAAAAAAAAAAAACGTTTACATCAGTCTGCTAGTGTAATCTAATAGCAGTTGCCTGCCTGCCACTGCCAGCCTGTGTGTCAGGCTCACAGCATATACTGTGCCTACTTGCTCAGTGCCACCACACATATCTGGTGTAACATTAGTGTAAATTAAAAAAAAAAAACTTTTACATCAGTCTGCTAGTGTAATCTAATTTCAGTTGCCAGGCCAGCCTGCCACTGCCAGCCTGTGTGTCAGGCTCACAGCATATACTGTGCCTACTTGCTCAGTGCCACCACTCATATCTGGTGTAACATTAGTGTAAATTTTTTTTAAAAAAAACTTTTACATCAGTCTGCTAGTGTAATCTAATTTCAGTTTCCAGGCCAGCCTGCCACTGCCAGCCTGTGTGTCAGGCTCACAGCATATACTGTGCCTTCTTTCTCAGTGCCACCACCAGTCATATCTGGTGTAACAGTACTGTAAAAAAATTTTAAAAAACTTTTACATCAGTCTGGTCAGGACCAACCAAGCATCTTTTTCCATCTCCCGGTTTCTAAAATCCATGCCATATACACGTTCCCTGACGCCACAACTGCCTCTGGGAACCTTACCATGGGTCCCAGACCGCACGTCTTGTAATTCTCTGTCTGGGAAATTATATATCTATCAAATCTATCTATTTATCTATCAAATCTATCTAACTATCAATCGTATCTATCAAATGTATATTGCATCTATTGATCTATGTAATTCGTATCTATCAAATGTATATTGCATCTATTGATCTATGTAATTCGTATCTATCAAATGTATATTGCATCTATTGATCTATGTAATTTGT